>NW_004444115.1:344245-348888 GCF_000243295.1 Trichechus manatus latirostris
TTTATATATGTCATCCCATTGCCTTCTTGCCTGCATGGTTTCTGCTTAATAATCTGAGCTTTGTCTTATTGTTTCTTCTCTGTATGTGACTTTTTGTTTTTCTCGAGCTGCTCTCAGGATTCTTTGTCTTTGGTTTTGGCAAGTGTGATTATGATATGCCTTGGTGATTTTCTTTTGGGGTCTATCCTATGTGGGGTTTGTTGAGCTTCTTGGATGGCCAGATTTTCATTTTTCATGATATTGGGGATGTTTTCTGTCAGCAATTCTTCAATTATCCTCTCTGTGTTTTCTGTTTTCTCCCCCTGTTCTGGAACATTGATCACTCACAAATTTTTGCTTTTGATTGTATCCCATGAATTTGTCTATTTTTTCCTCATTTTTGTCTGCTTTTTGCTTCACTTCTGGGATAATTCTGAGTATTAAAGATTTGAATTCTCTATCAGGTAGTTCTAGTCCGTTTTCTTCCACTGGAAAGTCATCTCGGGTTTTATTTTGGATGTCTACTGGAACCATCCTGTCCTATTTTAGTAAAGGTTTTGATATTGTCTGCTGTCTTCAGGGCATTCAGTAGTTATTTTTCTTGTTTACCAATTGTAGATTTTTTTTTTCGTCCTTTTTTTTTTTTAATTTGGCTGTGTCTGAGCAGGCGGGCTGTGTGTTGTTTGTTGTTTGCTTGTCTGTGGGCACGATACTTTTCACCTCCTTCTCCAATTGGCAGGGTCAGTCGCTCAGATATGGTAAAGCAGGGCAGGTCTAGCTGAAGAGGAGTTGCTGGGATGGGCTGTTTGTGGCACTTACTACAGCCACCAAGGCGGGTCAGTAATCTTTGCAGGACAGGTTCTGGTAGGTCGTGCCTGTGCTGCTTGGTGGTGTGATGTTAAGTGCATGGTTCAGGTAGGCAGGATGGAGGGGGGAGATTGTGATGTGTGGAGCTAAGATGGATATGGGATAGAGGAGAGAGGAACAGGAGCCAAAAACATACAAACAAACAAAAAAGAGTGCTAGGGGAGCTTGCCATTTTAGTGAAAAGATGAGAGACTATGAAATGGAGAAAAACAAAAAGGGGAAGAAGAAAAGAAAACAATGAATAAACAAAAATTAGAAATAAAAAAGAACAGCAAAGCTCCCAGGGATCCCACCGGTACAGCTACTAGGTCTGGGGAATTTGTTCCAAGGTGTTGCAGTACAGCCTGGCTAGAAGGCGTAGAGGTATTCAGCAGCAGGTATTCAGGGAACAGGAAGAGAAGGAAGGTACAGAGAGATGAGAAACCGAGTAATGAAGAAAGACAAAAAGGGAAAAATAAGGAAAAGAAAACAAAACAAATTTTAAAAAAAATAACAAGAAAAACCCCCCAAAAAACAGAAAAAAAAAATCCATTAAAAAAAAATGTTCTCAGGGATCCCTCTGCACGTCTGCGCAAGCTGAGGGGGTAGGTCCCAAGCCGTGTAGCACTGCCCGGCCAGAACGGGCTCCCAACTCGAGAAAAGGAAAAGAAAACAAACAAACAAATAAAAGCCCCAGGATCCCACCAGTGTTGCAGCCCAGACCAGGAAGCAGTTCCACACTCGAACAGAGCTCTCCAGCCCCTTAGGAAGAAGCAAAGATGGTGCATGGAGCCAGGTATTTGACCAAAAGGAAGGGGAGGTGGTGAGAGATACGAACAAAATCAAAAGAAGCAGAAAAAAGCAACACCAGCAGCCAACAGATGGCACTCAGGGAGTCGTCCAGCGTGGGCAGGTGGAATCTAAGCAGCCAGTGCTTCCCGGCCAAAAGACTGTGGCCACGGGAAGCAGAGGAGGCCACATGGGGGTGAAGAAGGGTGGGGGGTGGGAAAGGTATATCGCAAATTACCTGTTGTTTTGTCTCCTGCTGGAAGCTCCATGAAGCTGCTTTCTCGTACCCCCTATTTGTTGGTCTCTGATAGGAGTCCAAGATGGCAGATCCACACTGCATTAGCTGGTAGGGGACCTCTGCATGAATCTCTCCTCACTCTCCTTTCTCTGTCAGTTTTCTCACACCATTTGGTGCTTGGTTGGGTTCTTTACCTCTTCATTTGACGTTTTAGCATTTCAGGATTGCTGTTTTCTCTGTTTGGCTTAGTTTTTTTGTCTTTGCTGTGGAGGGATGGAGTGGTGCTTCTGCCTAGAGTGCCATATTGCCGGAAGTCCTGATTACTGTATTTTTAAGCGAATAACGCATGCCTTCTACTTTTGTTTCCAAAGCACACCCTCCCCCACAATGTATTTTCGTAAGTGCGCTATGCTAATTATTTTAGAGCCACATGTAAAAACAAACTGACATAGAAGTGCTTATGAAAATACCTTGTGGCGGGAGGGCACAGTTGGCAAACAAACATAGAAGGTGCGTGTTATTTGTGTAAAAAATGTGGTAAACTCTTCCAAGAGATAGAAAAGGAAGGGATATTCCCTAGTTCATTCTATGAAGCAAACATAACCCCGATACCAAAACAGGAAAAATTCACAAGAAAAGAAAACTATAGGTGAACATCTCTTATGAATACCAATGTAAAAATCCTCAACTAAATACTAGCAAACAGAATACAACAGCATATTAACAGAATCATACACCATGACCAAGTGGGATTTATTCCAGGAATGTAGGGATGGTTCAACATTAGAAAATGAATCAACATAATAAACCACATCAGTAGAACAAAGATAAAGAACCTCATGGTCATTTCTATGGATGCAGAAAAAACATTTGATAAAATTCAATACCCTTTCTTGATGAAAACCCTCAAAAAGATCAGAATAGAAGGGAAGAGCCTCAATATAACTAAGGGCATACATGAATAGCCAACAGACAACACTGTACTTAATGGAGAAAAATTGAGAGCTTTCACCTTGAAATCAGAAACAAGTGTGCCTGCTCTCACCACTTCTATTCAGTATTGTATTAGAGTCCTAGCCAGAACAATAAGACAAGAAAAAGAAATAAAATGTATCTAGATTGGAAAAAAAGAAGTAAAATTATCTCTATGCATGGATGACATGATACCATGTATAGAAAAATCCTAGAGTACAGAAGAAAGTTTCTAGAGCTCATAGAAGAATTCAGCAAAGTTGCAGGGTACAAGGTCAACAAACAAAATCAGATGGGTTTCTATACACCAGAATGAGAAACTTGAAAGGAAAATTAGGGAAACAATTCCATTTACAATAGCATCTAAGAGAATAAAATACCTAGGAATAAGTTTAACCAGGAATGTGAAAGACTTACAAAATTAAAACTATAAAATACTGCTAAAAGGGATTTAAAAAGACTTAAATAAATGGAAAGATATTCAGTGTTCAGGGATTGGAAGACTTCATATTGTTAAGATGTCAGTACTATCCAAACTGATCTATAGATTCAATGCAATCCCGATCAAAATTCCAACAGCCTTCTTTACAGAAATGGAAAAACCAGTCCTCAACATTATATGGGATGCAAGAAGACCCTGAATATCTAAAGCAATGTTGGAAGAGAAGAACAAAGTAGGAGAACTCACACTTCCTGATTTTAAAACATACTATACAGCTACAGTAATCAGAACAGACTGGTACCAGTATACAATAGACACAGAGACCAATGGAATACAATTGAGAGTCCAGAAATAAACTCATCTATGGTCAACTGATTTTTGACAAGAGTGCTAAGTCCATTCAATGGGGAAAGACGAGACTCTTCAATAAATAGTATTGGGAAAATTGGATTTCCACATGCAGAAAAATTAAACAGGATCTATGCCTCACACCATACACAAAAACAAATTCAAAATGGGTTGAGGACCTAAATGTGCAAATTAAAAGCATAAAATTCATAGAAGAAAGTGCAGCGGCAGTGCTGTTGGATATAGCTTTTAACAACGTATTATCTAACATAATAACGAAAGCACAAACAGCAAAAGACAAAATAAATAAATGAGACCTCATGAAAATTTAAAACTTTTGTTCATCAAAAGACTTTACCAGAGGTTCCGGCAAGATGGCGCTCTAAGCAGAAGCACCACGCCGTCCCTCCACAGCAAAGATCCCAAAAAACTAAGCCAAACAGAGAATGCAACAATCCTGAAACCCTAGAACATCAAATGAAGAGATAAAGAACTCAGCCGAACACCAAATGGAGTGAGAATACTGAAAGAGAACGGAGAGCAAGGAGAGATTCATGCAGAGGTCCCCTACCAGCTAACGCAGTGCAGATCCACCATCTTGGACTCCTATCAGAGACCAGCAAACAGGGGGTACGAGAAAGCAGCCTCACGGAGCATACAGTGGGAGACAAAACAGCTGGTAATTTGCGGTGTGCACTTTCCCACCCCCCACCCCTCTTCGCCCCGGCTCGGGCTCCTCTGCTTCCCACGGCCACGGTCTCTTGACTGGGAAGTGCTGGCTGCTTGGATTCCATACACCAAAGCGGGCGGCTCTCTGGGTGCCATTTGTTGGCTGCTAGTGTTGTTGTTTTTTTTTCTGCTTCTTTTGCTTTCTCACTTGCCTCTCACCGACTCCCCCGCCTTTTGCTCAAGTGCCTGGCTCCGAGCGCCTTCTTTGCTTCTTCCTGCGGGGCTGCGGGGCTCCATTCGAGGGTGCAGCTGCTTCCCTGTCTGGGCTGCCACGCTGGTGGGATCCCGGGGCTTTTGTTC
>NW_004444115.1:361670-445368 GCF_000243295.1 Trichechus manatus latirostris
TTAAAAAAAAAAAAAAAAGACTACCAAAAAAGTGAAAAACAGGCTACCGACTGGGAGAATATATTCAAAAACCATATATCTGTTAAGAATCTAGTAACATAAATATAAATAAAACTTCAGCAACTTAACAAAAAGACAAATAACCCAATCAAAATGGGCAAAAGACTTGAATAAACATTTCAGCAAAGAGGATGTTCAAATGGCCAGCAAACACGTGAAAAGATGGTCAACATCATTAGCCATCACAGGGTTGCAACTCAAAATGTGGTACATACATACAACGGAATACTACTCAGCCAGTAGGAGAAATGAAGTCTTGATGCATGCTACAATATAGATGGAACTTGAAGACATTTTTTTTTTTCTTTACAAGTTGTGCTGGCTTCCCTAGTATTGAAGACATTATGCTGAGTGAAATAAGTCAACCACAAAAGGACAAATATTGTATGACCTCACTTACATAAAAGACAAGGACAGACAAAAGTATAGAAACCAAAGTTTATTCATGGTTACCAAGGGCGGGGGAGGGGGCTATTGCTTATAGAGTATTGAGTTTCGGTTTACGGTGATGGAAAAATCACTTTGATTAAGGGTAGCGTTGCACAGCTGATTAATATAATTGCTGTCAATACATTGTACACCTACAAAAAGTTGAATTGGCAAAAGTTGTGTGATAGATATATTTACAACAACAGAAAAAGAGTAGCTGCTGAGGCTGCTTATGTAAAACCAAACACCCCATGGGATTTGGTTCCTTGCTTTGAAGGTTTAGGGTCATGGTTTTATGGGACATCCCAATTAATGGGCCTAATATCATATTTAGTGCTTCTGTTCTATCTCCTAGTTCAATGCAGAGTGCCTGGGGTCTTAAAAGCTTGCAAGCAGTCTTCCAGTGTAGAACAATTGATCTCCATTCACCCAGAGCAACATAGCAATAAGGAGAGTCAGAAATAGAAGGAGGAAATGAAATAGGTGGCTTATTGCCCCTTTTGCCGTGAGGCCAGAAGAACTGGATGCTGCCCGGCTACCATTACTGAACATTTTGATCTAAGAGTCTATAGAAGAATCTTGATCAAAAGAGGGGAAATGCAGAACAGAATTACAAATTCCTATTGACTCCAAATTTTCTCGAGCTGTGGATGCTAGATAAACCCCTGGAACTACTGCCCCGAAATAATATTTAAACCTTAAACCAAAAATATCCCTTGAAGTCTTTTTAACACCAAAAAATAATTTAACTTAACTAGCAAAGAATGTCTGCCTTGAGCATTGTGCTATTTTAAGATCTACTTATATGCGATAAAATTAACAACAGCAACTAGAAAGATTAGATAGGAACCTTAGGGGGCAGTCAGTTTATGTTAATAGGGGAAGAACTACTGGGAAAATGAGGGTGAGAATGGTGCACAACTCAAAGAATGTAATCAATGTCACTGAATTATACATGTAGAAACTATTCAATTGGTGTATGTTCTGTTTTGTATAGTCTCAACAAAAAAAATAAAATAAATTATTAAAACAAAATAGAACACCCAAAAAATCCTAAAAAAGAAAGAAAATGAAATTTAAGATATACAATATTCACGATAGCACCAAAAAATCTCAAACATCGAGGAAGTAAACTAGTGTTGTGCCGAGTCAGCTCATACCAGCTCATGAGAGCCAACTGTGCTCATTTTTATCAGTTTTCTATGTTGCATAAAAAATTACCACATTTTAGAATCTTAAAACAACATCCATCTATGAGCTCACAGTTCTGCAGATCAGAAGTCCAGCACGGCTGAAATCAAGCTGTACTGATTTCTCATCTGGAGGCTTTGGGAAAGATCCACTTCTCACATCATTCTTGTTTACAGAATTCAGTTCCTTGCAGTTGTAGGACTGAGGTCCCTGTTTCCTTGCAGCTGTCAGCCAGGGGCCACACTCAACCTCTCCTAGAGGACATCCACATTCCTTGTCGCGTGGCCCTCTGCGGCAACAGAGAACTGTTCACACAACCAAGTTCTCTAGTGCCTCATATCTTTGACTTCCTCTTTGATGACCAGCCAGAGAAAACATTCTGTTTTTATGGGGCTCATATGACTAGGTAAGACCTACCCAAATAATCTTCCTAATTTAAAGTCAGCTGTACCATATAACATCATCTAATCACAGGAGTGGAGTCCCTGGGTGGTGCAAACATTTAATGTGCTAACCAAATAGCAGCTAACTGAAAGGTTGAAGGTTCAAGTTCACCCAGAGGTGCCTTGAAGAAAGGCCTGGTGATCTACTTCAAAAAATTTACCCCTATGGAACACAGTTCTACTCTGAAAGACATGGGGTCACCAAGATTCAGAGTCACCATGAGTCAGAGTCACCATGAGTTAGGGTTGACTTGAAGGCAACTGGTTTTAGTAATCACAGGAGTAAAATCCATCTTCTTCACAGTCCTAGGGATTATGCAAAGTGTGCCCACCAGGGGGGTGGGAAATCTTGGGAAACATCTTAGAACCCCACCTACCATGGCCTGCCCCTTGCCCCCCAAAGATATGTATCCGTCACAAACAAAAATACATTTATTCCCCTCCCAAAGTTCTCACCCCATTACAACATCACTTTGAATTACAAAATATCATAAATCTCATCAGCTCAGAAGTCCGAAACCACATCATATAAATCAGATGTGGATGAGGCTTCTAGGTGTAATTCATTAAGTACAGCTCCTGGACACAATTCCTCTCATCTGTGGGCCTATGAAACTAAAGAGACAAGTTATCAGGGTCAACGCTCCCAACATACCGTGGTGGGACAGGTATGGTTCAAAAAGGAGGGAAACAGAAAGTAAAAAGGAGTCACCAGTTAGACAAAGCAATTTTGAAATCCAGCCAGGTTAATTCCAACCAGCGTTCCTCAATTAGGTTTCAAGTCTTGGGTCTTGTCCTCTGTGACTCTCGGCTCCACCCTTTGGGCTCTTGGTTCTGCTCTGAGTCATCCTTCCTTTTTCATGAAAGATAAGCATGTGTTTGCCGCTGAGTAGCTTTACCAGGGTGTTCCCTGCACTAGAATTTGGGGGTCTGACAACTGCCTTTCACTGTGTACTCTCGCCCTTTCAGTCCACACTGGCAGTGGTTCTGCTGATGTAATTTTTGCAAGAACCCCCGGGATTCACTTCATTATGCAAGTTTGTCACTTACAAGTTCTGCTTTCCGCATGCCTGCAGAACACAATTTCTTTAAGATTTTTGCCACCATGTTAACAAGGATACTCCTTTCTCCAGTTCACAGTAACATGTTCTTCACTTACCTCTGAGCCCTCCCCAGCAGTGTTCTGAAATTCCAGGTTTCCCCTAACAGCCTGTTCACAGCAATTTAGGATTTCTCTATAAGTTCCTCACCTCCTTTTGAGCCCTCACCAACAGTGTCTTTAACAACCATGTTTCTACTAACAGTCTGTTCAAGGCAATCAAGGCTTTTTTTCTATCATACACCTCAAAATTCTTTCAGCCTCCACCCACCGTCCAATTCCAAAGCCACTTCCAGATTTTTACTTAAACTTTTTATTTTGAGAAAATTGAAGATTCACATGATAGAGAGATCCTATATACCTTTATCCCATTACCAGTGGTAACATCTTACAAAACTATAGTACAATATTACAGCTGGAATAGTGATACGGATACAGTCAAGATGCAGAACAGTTCTGTCACCTAAATAATCCTTTTTGTTGACATTTTATAGCCACACCCAGCTTGCTCCTCCACCTCTCTGTCCTAATCTACTCTCCATTTCTGTAGTTTTCCTATTTCAATATATATAAGTGAAATTATACTGTGTATAATGTTTTGGGATAGGATTTTTTTCACTCATTGTAACTCCCTGGAGATTCATCCAAGTCATTGTATGTATCAATAGTTCATTCTTTTTATTGCTGAGTTATTAGTCCATGATATGGATGTACCATGGTTTGCTTAACCACTCAACCTTAAAGGACATTTGAGTTGTTTCCAGTTTTGAGCTATTACAAGTAAAGCTGCTATGACCATTTGTGTGCAGGTTTTTCTGTGAATATGTTTCCCTTTCTCTGGCATAAATACCAAAGAACACAATTGCTGAGTCCTATGGAAGCTGCATGTTTATTTTATAAGAAGCTGCCAAACTATGGTCTAGTGTGACTCTGTCATTTTACATTCCCACCAGCAACATATGAATGACCAGTTTCTCCACATCCTCTCCAAAATTTGATATTGTCGCTATTTTTTATTTTAATCATTTTGGATAGATGTGTAGAGATATCTCATTTTAGTTCTAATTTTCATTTTCCTAATAGCTAATGCTGTTGAAAATCATTTCATATGCTTATTCACTATCTGTGTACTTGTTTGGTGAAAACTTTGCTTATGACTTTTTCCCATTTTCTAATTGAATTGTTTGTTTTAACTGTTGAGTTTTGAGAGTTCTTTATATATTCTAGATATTAGCCCATTGTCAGATATGTGGTTTGCAAATATTTTCTCCTGTCTTTTCATCTTTAACAGTATCTTTCACAGAGCAAAAGTTGTTAATTTTGACTAAGTCAAATTTATGGATTTTTCCTCTATGGATCTTGCTTTTGGTGTCAGTCTAAGAACTCCTTGCCTATCTTTAGATCCCAAAATTTTTATCCTATGTTATCTTCTACAAGTTTTATGTTTTACATTTTACATTTAAATGTATTATCCATATTGAGTTATTTTTTGTAAACGCTGTGAGGTTTAGGCTAAGGGTATTTTTTGTTTGTTTGTTTTTGTTTTGTTTGTTGCATATCTATATCCTATTGCTCCAGCATCATTTGTTGAAAAGACTATCCTTCTTCCATGGAATTGCTTTTGCACCTTTGTCAAAAATAAGTTGGCTGTACTCCGTGGGGACTTTTCTCAGTTCTCTATTCTGTTCCCTTGATCTATGTGCCTATACCTCCACCAATACCATACAGTCTTGATTACTGCAGCTACATAGTAACCCTAAATATAGGATAGAGAATTCCTCCCCCTTTATTCTTTTTTAAGCTCATTTTAGCTATTCTGCTGCCTGTGCCTTTTCGTATAAATTTTAGAATAACAACGTTTATGTCTACAAAAAACCTTGCTGGAATTTTGATATAAAATCAACTTGGAGAGAATTGACATCTGTACTAGGTTGACTCTTCCGGTCCATGACCATGGTATGTCTTTCCATTTATTTAGAGCTTCTTTGATTACTTTCATCAGCATTTTGTAATTTTCAGCATACAGATCCTGTACATATTTTAAGATTATTCCTAATGATTTTATTTTCTTTGGACTGATTACAAATAGTTTTTAATTTCAGTTTTCACATTGTTAGCATAAAAATGTGATTAATATTTGTGTGTTGGTCTTGTATCCTGCAATGTTGATGAACTCATTAATTAGCTCTAGGAGAGTTTTTTTTATAGATTCCTTTGTTTGTTTGTTTTTTAATGTATCTACTCATGTCATCTGCAAATGGGGACAATTTTATCTCTTCCTTTGCTATCTGTATGCATTTTATTTCTTTCTCTTGCCTTATTGCAGTGGCTAGAACTTCTAGTACTATACTGAATAAGAGTGGTGAGAGCTGACATCTCTCCCATATTCCTAATCTTAGTGGAAAAGCATTCACTCTTTCACCATTAAGTATGATATTAGCAGTAGGGTTTTTGTAGACGCTCTATATCAAGTTAATATAATTATCCTCTGTTCCTAACTTGGAGTCCCTGAGTGGTGCAAATGTTTCACATGCACACTTGGATTGTAACCAAAGATTGGAGCTTCAGGTTCACCCACAGGCAACTTAGAAGAAAGACCGGATGATCTAATTCTGAAAAATCAGCCATTGGAAACCCTATGGAATGCAGTTCTACTTTGACACACATAAGGCCACCATGAGTCAGAATCAACTCTACATCAACTGGTTTGGTTTTAGTTTATTCCAAACTTTCTGAGAGTTTTTATCTTAAGAGGTGCTGGATTTTGTCAAATATATTTTTTGCATCAATTATTATGATATACGATGTTTCTTTTTTACCCTGTCGATATGGTAAATTACACTGGTTTTTGAATGTTGAATTTTCCTTGCCTACTTGAAATGGCATGACTCAAAATGAAAAGAAATAGCTGCAAACATCCATTAATAATTGAAACATAGAATGTAAGAAGTATGAATCTAGAAAAACTAGAAATTGTCAAAAAATGAAATGGAACACATAAACATTAATACCCTAGGCATTAGTGAGCTAAAATGGACTGGTATTGGCCATTTTAAATTGACAATCACGTGGTCTACTATGCTGGGAATGACAGCTTGAACAGGAATGGTGCTGTAGTCATCGTAAAAAAGAACATTTGAAGATCTATCCTAAAGTACAACGCTGTCAGTGATAGGATTATATCCATATGCCTATAAGGAAGACTAGTTAATACGACTATTATTGAAATTTATGCACCAACCACTAAAGACAAAGTTGAAGAAATTGAAGGTTTTTACCAACTTCTTTAGTCTGAAGTTGATCGAACATGTAATCAGGACACATTGATAATTACTGGTGACTGGAATGTGACAGTTGGAAACCAAGAAGAAAGATCAGTAGTTGGAAAGTATGGCCTTGGTGATAAAAATGATACTGAAGATCACATGATAGAATTTTGCAAGACCAAAGACTTCTTCACTGCAAATACATTTTTCCAACGACATAAACAGTGATTATACACTTGGACCTCACCAGATGGAACACACAGGAATCAAATCAACTCTATCTGTGGAAAGAGACAATGGAAAAGTTCAATATCATCAGTCAGAACAAGGCCATGGGTCCACTAAGAAAGAGACCATCACTTGCTCATATGCAAGTTCAAGTTGAAGCTGAAGCCTACAAGAGCCAAAGTACGACTTTGAGTATATCCTACCTGAATTTAGAGACCATCTCAAGAATAGATTTGATGTGCTGAACACTAATGACTGAAGAGCAGACAAGTTGTGGAGTGACTTCAAGGATATCATACATGAAGAAAGAGGTCGTTAAAAAGATAGGAAAGAAAGAAAAGACTAAAATGGATGTCAGAAGAGACTCTGAAACTTGCTCTTGAATGTAGAGTAGCTAAAGCAAATGGAAGAAATGATTAAGTAAAAGAATTGAACAGAAGATTTCAAAGGGCAGCTGGAGAAAACAAAGTAAAGTATTATAATGACATGTGCAAAGACCTGGAGATAGAAAACCAAAAGGGAAGAACATGCTTGGCATTTCTCAAGCTGAAAGAACTAAAGAAAAAATTCAAGGCTCAAGTTGCAATAGTGAAGGATTCCACAGGGAAAATATTAAACGATGCAGAAAACATCCAAATAAGATGGAAGGAATACACAGAGGCACTATACCAAGAAGAATTAGTCTACATTCAGCCATTTCGGGAGGTAGCATGTGATCAGGAACCAATGATACTGAAGGAAGAGGTCCAAGCTGAACTGAAGGCACTGGCAAAAAACAAGGCTCCAGGAAGTGATGGAATACCAACTGAAATGTTTCAACAAACAGATGCAGCACTGGAAGCGCTTGCTCATCTGTACCAAGAAATTTGGAAGACAGCTACCTGGCCAATTGGCTGGAAGAGATCCATATTTATGCCTATTCCAAAGAAAGGTGATCCAACCGAATGCAGAAATTATCAAACAATATCATTAATATCACATGCAAGTAAAATTTTGCTGAAGATAATTCAAAAGTGGCTGCAGCAGTATATCGACAGGGAACTGCCAGATACTCAAGCCTGATTCAGAAGAGGATGTGGAACCAGGGATATCACTGCTGATGTCAGATGGATCCTAGCTAAAGCAGAGAATACCAGAAAGATGTTTACCTGTGTTTTATTGATTATGCAAAGGCATTTGATTGTGTGGATCATAACAAATTATGGATAACATTTTGAAGAACGGAAATTCCAGAACACTTAATTGTGCTCATGAGGAACCTGTACATAGATCAAGAGGCAGTCGTTCAAACAGAACAACGGGGCACTGCATGGTTTAAAGTCAGGAAAAGTGTGCGACAGGGTTGTATCCTTTCACCATACTTATTCAATCTGTATGCTGAGCAAATAATCCGAGAAGCTGGACTATATGAAGAAGAATGGGACATCAAGATTGGAGGAAGATTCATTAACAACCTGCATTATGCAGATGACAAAACCTCGCTGACAGTGAAGAGGACTTGAAGCACTTACTGATGAAGATCAAGACCACACAGCCTTAAATATGGATTACACCTTGTTATGGATTGAATTGTGTCCCCCCAAAAATGTGTGTAGCAACTTGGTTATATCATGATTGCTAGTATTGTATGATAGTGTTATCTGATGTGATGTCCTTATGTGTTGTAAACTCTACCACTATGATGAGATTATATGTGATCTCCTCAAGTGTTGTAAATTCTATCACTGTGATGAGGTTATACTGATGAAGTTGACAAGATCAGTGTCTTAATGCCATCTCTTTTGAGATATAGAAGAGAGAAGCCAGCAGAGACACATGGGAACCTCATACCACCAAGAAAGCAGTGCTGGGAGCAGAATGCGTCCTTTGGAGCTGAGGTTCCTGCGCAGAGAAGCTCCCAGACCAAAGGAAGACTGATGACATGGACTTTCCTCCAGAGCTGATGCAGAAAACATTCCCCTGGAGCTGATGCCCTTAATTTGGACTTGTAGCCTACTGGACTGTGAGAGAGAATAAATTTCTCTCTGTAAAGCCATCCACTTGTGGTATTTCTGTTGGAGCAGCACTAGATGACTAAGACACACCTCAACATAAAGAAAATAAATTTTCACAACTGGATCAATAAGCAATATCATCATAAATGGATAAAAGACTGAAGTTGTCAAGGATTTCATTTTGCTTGGATCCACAATCAACACTCATGGAAGCAGCAGTCAAGAAATCAAATGACATAAAGCAAAAATGTTGCCTTGAAGACTAAGGTGCGCCTGACCCAAGTCATGATGTTTTCAATCGCCTCATATGCATGCGAAAGCTGGACGATGAATAAGTAATTCCAAAGAAGAATTGACACCTTTGAATTATGGTGTTGGTGAAGAATATTGAATATACCATGGACTGCCAAAAGAATGAACAAGTCTGTCTTGGGAGAAGCGCAGCCAGAACGCTCCTTAGAAGCAAGAATGGAGAGAGTACATCTCACATACTTTGGACACGTTATCAGGATGGATCAGTCCCTGGAGAAGGACATCATGCTTGGTAAAGTAGAGGATCAGTGAAAAAGAGGCAGACCCTCAATAGATGGATTAACATACTGGCTGCAACAATGGACTCAAGCATAACAATAATTATGAGGATGGCGCAGGACCGGACAGTGTTTCATTCTGTTGTACATAAGGTTGCTATGAGTCTAAACCAGCTCAATGGCACCTAACAACAACAACTTGAAATAAACCCCACTTGGTCATTGTCTTAGTTATCTAGTGCTGTTATAAGAGAAATACCAAAGTAGATGGCTTGAACAGACAGAAATTTATTTTCCCACACTTAGGAGGCTAGAAGTCCAAATTCTAGGTGCCAGCTTTAGGGGAGGGCTTTTTTTCTCTGTCAGCTTTGGAGGACAGCCCTTGTCTCTGAGCTTCTGCTCCTGGGTGATCTTCACGTGGCTTGGCATCTCCCTCCATCTCTTCTTGCTCACTTGCTTGTTTAATGTCTTTTATATCTCAAAAAAGATTGACTTAAGGCAAACCCTACACTAATACTGTCTCATTAGCACAACAAAGAAAATCCATTCCCAAATGGGGTTATAGCCACAGGTAAAGAGGTTAAGATTTACAACACATATTTTGGGGGGACACAATTCAACCCATAACAGTCATGGTTTATAATTCTTTTATACATTGTTAGATTCTGTTTGCAAATATTTTGTTGAGAGATATTAGTATGTAGTGTTATTTTCTTTCTTTTTTTTTTTTTGGTGCTGCTTTTGTCTGGTTTTTAATATTAGGGTAATCCTGGCCTCATCAAATGAGTTGGGAATTGTTTCTGAATCTTATGTTTTCTAGAAAATATTGCACAAAATTGATGTTAATTTTTCATTAAATTATTGGTAGAATTCTCCACTGAAACGTTGGACCTAGAGATTTTGGGGGCGACAGGAGAGTGTTAATTAGAAATTCTACTTCTTTACTGGTGATAGGACTATTCAGGTTGTCTACTGCATCTTGATTGAGCTTTGGTAGTTTGTGAGTTTTGAGAAATTAGTCAATTTCTTCTAAGTTGTCAAATTTATAAGCATAAAGTTGTTCATAGTATTCCTTTTATTATTCTTTTATTGGTTGCAGGACCTGTAGTGATATTCTGTTTCACTCCTACTATCAGTGATTTGTATCTTCTGTCTTTTTATCTTTGTCAATCTTGTTAAAGTTTACCAATTTTAGTGATTTTTTTCAAAGAACTGGCTTTTTGTTTCATGTATTTTGTCTATTTTCAATTTTATTGATTTCAGCTCTTTGTTATTTTCTTCTATTTACTTTAGATTTATTTTGCTCTTATTTTTCATGGTTCTCAAGGTGAGTACTTAGAGAAGTGATTTTAAACCGTCCTCTTTTTTATCGTAAGTATTTAGTGCTATAAATTTCCCTCTCAGCATTGCTTTACCTGTGTCCTACATATTTTGATACTTTGTGTTTTCATTTTCATTCAGTTATTTTTATTTTTTTATTTCCTTGAGACATTCTCTTTGACTAATGGATTATTAAGAAAAGGGTTGAATTTCCAAGTGATTGGAGATTTTGCTGTTATCTTTCTGTTATTGGTTTTACTTTGATTCCATTGTGGTCAGAGAACACAATTTCAATTCTTTTAAACTTGTTAAAGTTTGTTTAAAGGCCCAGGACATGGTCTATCTTGGTGAATGTGCCACAGGCACTTGTAAAAACTGTGTATTCTGATGTTGGATAGAATGTCCTATAGATGTTTGTTAGGTCTAGTTCGTTTTTACTATTGTTCAAGTCTTATGTTTCCTCAAATTCACTAATTCTATCTTTTGTCATCTCCACTCTGCTATGGAGCTCATCTAGTGAATTCTTCATTTTGGTTATTGTATTTTCAGTTCTATAAGTTCCATTTGGTCTTTTTTAACTTATCTTTCTTTGCTGAGATTTTTTATTTTTTTATTTCAAAAGAATTTGATTGCTCATTGAAGCATATTTATGATGGCTGTTTTAAAATCTTTGTCAGGCAATTCCAGCATTTGATTCATCTCAGTGTTGGCATCTGTTGATTGTCTTTTCTCATTCCTGTTGTAATTTTCCTGGGTCTTAAGATGATGGGAGCCGTAGTGGCACAATGGTTAAGAGCTATGGCTGCTAACCAAAAAGTCAGCACTTCAAATCCACCAGCCACTCCTTGGAAACCCTATAAGGCAGTTCTGCTCTGTCCTATAGCGTTGCTATGGGTCTGGATCAATGCAACAGCATCTGATTTGGGCTTTTTTTTTTTTTTTTTTTCCAGATGATGAGTGATTTCAATTTTTATCCTGGACATTGTGATTATTATGTTATGAGACTCTGGATCATACTTAATCTTCTTTTCTAGTAAGCAGCCCCTCTGCTGAGGTGTAGCACAAGGGCCAGGTGGATGTGTCTGTTCAGATTCCCACTACACCCCAGCAAAAATGGGGCACTGACTCACACTGTTTCACTGCAGATGGGTAGACTGGAATTTCAGCTCCTCCTTCTGCCCCACTGACACCTTCCTGGAAAAAGTGGGTAAACTACTCATACGAACTCATTGACTCCAAATGGGAATGTAAGATCAGCTCCTTCCTGCTGTACCTTGCTGCCACTGGTAAAGGGGAAGATTGACTCACAATCCCTTGTTGCTGCAGGGTAGGGCAGAAGCTCAGGTGGCCCCCACTAGCACTAGAGGGGAAAGCCAATTATCCTCACCACCCATCACCTTGTTCCACCTCAATGATGCCAGATAGGGGTGGAGTTTCATCTCCCCACTGGGACCCACTGACATGAAGAAGGGTCAGAAGTGAAACCCTGTGGTGAGTAGCTCCGACTCACACCACTTCATTAAGTCTCATTGCTGCTGGGTAAGAGTGGAGACTCAGTCAGCGCTGGACTCTGCTGACACTACCCTGGAGGAGGAATGAGAGCACCACCTGCTTCAGCTGGGCAGGGGCTGGTAGATAAGCTCCCCTCTCATCCCACTGTCACCCCCGGCAAGGAAATCAGAGTATGCTGCCTGCTTCTACAAGGTGTAGGGGTGTTAATTTCCCTCTTTACCCCACTGAAACAACAGAGGTGAAGTATAGTTTTCTGTTGGTGTTTTGGTAGAGTAGGACAGGTACTGCCAAAAAGGTTTTCTGCTGTTAGGCCACATTTTTACTGCTCCTTTGGCCAGAGGGAATGGGCTTTTCCTGCAACTTCTTTTTTATCTGTGCCTGTTGGCAGTTCTGGGTAGGAGGTTTCTGCAGCACCCTGTCCAGGATATACAGGAGCAATAACAAACCAGGGAACTCACCTACTGTTGTTCCTCAAGTCCTGAGGTCCCTAGGCAGCCCACCTTCTTTCCACTTTTCGGATCATTGCGTTACATCCACAGTACTTCAGTTGTAAAAGGAAGAAACAGGGAGGAACAGGGCTACCTCATCTTTGCCAAAATTGAAAATTCCCTTCCCACCCAAATTTGTTATGGCAGCACCCCACTCTCCGTACTGAAACCTACGTTAGTTTTCTGTTGCTAAATTTCAATTATCACAAATTTAGTGGCTTAAAGCTACACAAATGTATTATTTCAGTTTCTGTAGGTCAGAAGCCCAGGCAGAGTGGGACTGGATTCTCTGCTCTGTGTCTCACCAGGGCTGTGGCTCTCATCTGGGTCCCAAGGACTTCTTCCAAACTCATTGCTTCTTGGCACAGTTCATTCCCTTGCTGCTGTGGGACTGAGGTTCCCCTTCTCTTGCTAGCTGTTGCCTAGGGACCACTCTCAGAACCTAGAGGTTGCTCTCAAGTCCTTGCTGAGAGATGACTCCTTCTCTTTCAGCAATGAAGAACTGCCCTGATTTCAAAGACTTCTCAAACTTAAAATCTCTCTGACTTCTTCTGTGACCAGTCAGAGAAAACTCTCTACTTCTATGGGGCTCATGTGATTAGGTTAGAATGTACCCTAATCATGGGAGTAAAATCCATCATCTTCATAGTGCTGAGGATGATACATGATGTGTACACCAAAGAGGCAGGAAATCTTGAAGGACACCTTAGAATACTGCCTACCACAACATCTCTTCCCAACTTTGTGTTCATTGACAACATTGGTAGCTGCAAATCAACCATGGTGGGAGTGTTTACACTACAGAAATCAGCAAATGCTACAGTTAAGGGTCCCCCTACTCCCCCTAGACAGCCAGTTCACTACTGAATAAATCTAACAAAAGATGTGTAAGACATCTATCACTGAAAACTAAAGCATTGTTGAGGACAAATAAATAAGACCTGTCATTTAACGGAATGGGCTCTATCACAAACAAAATGAACTAGAGTCACACACAATAACATGCATAAATCAGAGAAAATTGTGCATAAAAGCAAACACAAAAGTGTGTATATAGTATGATTCCATTTATATGAAATTTAAGAACAGGTAAATTAGTTCTATGCATATCAAATACTTTTTTTATAATTAGGGAAATGTGAATAAGTACTAGATACTTGATTTAAAAACAAAAACAAAAGAAAACCAAACCCACTGCTGTCGAGTCAATTCTGGCTCATAGCGACCCGATACAAAACAAACAAATAGTTGCTGTCGAGTCGATTCGGACTCATAGGAACTATACGACAGAGTAAAACTGTCCCATAGGGTTTCCAAAGAGCAGCTGGTAAATTTGAGCCACAGTCAAACGCTTAACCACTGTGCCCCCGGGGCCAGGGAGGGGGAAGAGGGAGATACTTGATAGTATTGGAGAATGTTAGCTTTCTTAGGTGTGATGATGATTGTCTTAGTCATCTAGTGCTGCTCTAACAGAAATACCACAAGTGGATGGCTTTTAACAAGAGAAATTTATTCTCTCATAGTCCAGTAGGCTACAAGTCCAAATTCAGGGCATCAGCTCCAGGAGAAAGTTTTCTCTCCCTCTTGGCTCTGGAGGAAGGTCCTTGTGATGCATCAGTCTTCCCTTGGTCTGGGAGCATCTCAGTGCAGGAACTTCAGGTCCAAAGGGCGTGCTCTGCTCCCGGCACTACTTTCTTGGTGGTGTGAGGTTCCCATGTGTCTCTGCTCACTTCTGTCTTTTATATCTCAAAAGAGATTGGATTAAGACACCGTCCAGTCATGTAGACCTCATCATATATAACCTCATCATAGTGATAGAGTTTACAGTACATAAGAAAATCACATAAGATTACACAAGCACATAATACTGGGAATCATGACCCAGTCAAGTGGACAGACATTTTTGGGAGACACAATTCAATCCATGGCAATGATGCTGTTATCTTTAATATGAAATAATTAAGAGTAAAATGGCATGATATTTGCAACCTAGTTTAAAATGCTTCTTGTCGTTGTGTGAGTGTACAAAGCAAATACTAAGTTCATCTATTATTTTTATTTAAAAAAAAGCTACTTTAATTATGGAAAAATATAGAGATAAACTACAATTTTTTCCCAAAAATGTAAGATAAACACTTGATTTGCAAGCAAATTTTTAAATGGGGCATAAAGGAAAATATTCATATATTTGACTGTATTAAAATTAAGAACTATTCATCAGAAGGTAACATTGAGAGATAAGCCAATGAATGGAAGAAGATATATTCGGGGGTGTTTGCTTTATAATAATTCATTAAGCTGTATATTTATCTCTTATGTACGATTTTATGTTCCACAATAACAAGTAAAAAGGTTAAAAAAGAAATTGAGTTGTAGATGACCAGCTGTATCTTACTGAATCAGTGGTGGCTCTAAGGAGATTTTTATCATGCTTGTTAAATGGGTCATTTAGTTGCAAAAGAGGGGCTGCATTGTAGCCTAAAAAAAAAAAAAAAAAAATCAAACCCATTGCCATCAAGTCCTTCTGACTCATAGCGATCCTATAGCCTAAGGAAGACATTAAAAAACAAACAATAAAACTAACAAGCAATCTTCTCCAAAGTGCTGGGGAAAAAGAGCCAGAGGCTGAGCAGAGGTGGGGGCAGCAGCTGGGAAGCCTCTCCTGGAAAATATGAGACATCATGAAGCCAATTAATTTCCCCTGATTGGCATGAAAATTAATTTGCTTAGAATTATTCACACTGGGGGTTCTAATAATTCATCTCCATCAAGATGCAAATTAAATTTTAAGCAGAGAGAGCAAGAGGGAGGCCAGAAGCAAAATGCTGGGGTGTGGTGGGCAGGCCTGGTTTGAGGGGGAAGGCTGGCACCCAGGTGGTGAAAAAGACAAGGAAAATTCTGAGATAGAGCTTTGGTAGCAGGAGCCTCTGGGCCAGCTTGCCTTTGCCTGCAATGGTTCTCCCCTGGGCAGAGACACTGAGATAGAAGAGAAGCAACACGTGTGAAGTGCCCGCTCTGCACTAGCTGCATCATATTTTGCACCATCACATGATGTGTCTGATGCTGGGACCAGCCCCAGAGACCTCGCTCAGCCCGTGCTGGAGACAATTATATGACAAAATAAAATCCTTGTCCTTTATGGGTGTTCAATAAATGTTTGATGATTCATTGCTGCAATATTAATCTAAAATAATTTCACCCTATGAACACTAAGAGGAACTCTGGTGGTGCAGTGGTTAAAGCACTAGGCTGCTAATCAAAAAGTCAGCAATTCGAACCTACCAGCCACTCTGTGGAAGAAAGATGCAGTCTACTTCCATAAAGATTTACAGCCTTGGAAACCTGATGGGGCAGTTCTACTCTGTCCTGTAAGGTCTCTATGAGTCGGAATCAGCTCGACGGCAGTGGGGTTTTTTTGGGTGCACACTAATGGAGCAATGGTAGTTCAGTGGTAGAATTCTTGCCTTCCATGAGGGAGACCTGATTTGATTCCAGACCAATGCATTTCATGCACAGTCACCACCTATGGGTGGAGACTCGTGTGTTGCTATTCATGTTGCTAAGATCATGAACAGGTTTTAGAGGAGCTTCCAGACTAAGATGAACGAAGAAAAGCCTGGTAATCTACTTCTGAAAATCAGCCAGTGAAAACCCGATAGATCACAACAGTCCAATCCCCAACCGATCATGGGATTGGCACAGGACTGGACAGCACTTCTTTCCATTGTGTATGGGGTCACCATGAGTCAGGACGGACTCCACTGGAGTTAACAACAATTGTGGGGGTAAAGTGGTATTTCATTGTGGTTTTCATTTGCATTTCCCTAAAGAATAATGACATTGAGCATTTTTTACGTGCTTATAGGCCATTTGTATTTCTTCTTTGATGAAATGTCTATTCAAATCCTGTCTTAGTCATCTAGTGCTGCTATAACAGAAATACCCCAAGTGGATGGCTTTAACAAAGTGAAATTTATTTTCTCACAGTCTAGTAGGCTAGAAGGCCAAAGTCAGGGTGTCAGCTCCAGGGGAAGGCTTTCTCTCTCTGTGGGCTCTGGAGGAAAGTCCTTGTCCTCAATCTTCTCCTGGACTAAGAACATCTCTGTTCAGGAACTCCGGGTCCAAAGGACATGCTCTGTTCCTGGCACTGCCTTCTTGGTAGTGTGAGGTCCCCAACTCTCTGCTTGCTTCCTTTGCCTTTTATCACTTGTAGGACAAAAGGTGGTGGCCACACCCCAGGGAAACTCTCTTTACATCACATCACCGATATGACCTTAGTAAGGGTGTTACAATCCCACCCTAATCCTCTTTAACATAAAATTACAATCACAAAATGGAGGACAACCACACAATACTGGGAATCATGGCCCAGCCAAATTGATACACACATTTTTGGGAGGACATAATTCAATCCATAACAAGTCCTTTGCCCATTTTTTAATTGGGTTGTTTGTCTTTTTGTTGTTGAGTTTAGGAGTTCTGCATATATTCTGGATGTTAAAGTCTTATGCAATACATAGTAAACACTGATCTAAATAAATATGTCTCCCATTCTATAAGTTGTCTCTTCACTTTGTTGATAAAGACCTTTGATACACAGAAGTTTTTAATTTTGATAAAGTTCAATTTAACTATTTTGTCTTTTGTTGCTTGTGCTTCTGGTGTCATATCTAAGAATCCATTGTTAAAAACTAGTTACCAAAGCTTTACTCCTATGTTTTCTTCTAATAGTTTTATAGTTTTAATCCTTACTTTTAAGTCGTTGATTCATTTTGAGTTAAGTTTTGTATATGATGTGAGGTATGGGCCCAACTTCATTCTTTTGCATGTGGAGATCCAGTTTTCCCAGCACCATTTATTAAAGAAACTATTCCTTTCCCATTGAATGGACTTGGCACCCTTGTCAAAAATCATTTGACTTTCAATTCTATTCCACTGCTCTATATGTCTATCCTTATAGACCAGTACCAGACTGTTTTTGTTATGAAGGTATATTTGTCAAGATTGGAGGATAGAATGTATTTTACACATTTTAAAAAGACTGTTAGCTTGACTTATAACTTTTAAACATTTACAAGTTGCCATCAAGTTGATTCCAACTCACGGCAACCCCATGAGTTTTAAAGAACTGTGCTACCCAGGGTTTTCAGTGGCTGTGACCTTTCAGAAGTAAATCACCAGGCCTTTCTTCCTAGGCATCTATTTTAGGCTGCAAGTGTGAGAGGGCAAAGGAAGGCTGTAACATTGTGTGAGAATACATTGAACCTCACTGAGGCCTGAAATGGATGGGCACTAGAACGGGAAAAGCTGCAAGATCAACAGGGTGAGGGCAACAGTCCATACTGACAAGCAAGCAGGGACACCCATTGGGACACCATGGGTAATGGGTGTGCCTGTGCTGAGATGCCAGTGAGAGAAAGACTGAAAAAAAAACCCTCACCATCACCACAGGAAAATCAATCCCTACCACTCATGCCAGTAGAGACACCCAGCGAACACCCCTTCCCATGCGTGTGTATTGAATCCCAGAAATCAAGTATACAGATCCCGTGGTTCAAGTCAAAAAGAAAGAAAAAAAAAAAAACCTAAGGATAGGAGTGCCATCTGGTGTTCCTCAGGAGAAGACACCAATCCTGCTGTCACTGAGACATTCTAACAGAGCACCTGCAGGGCTGAGGCATACAACCTCCTGCTGTTCCCGGGCCTGTGAGTCTTGGAAGGGTGGTCTGCCATATTGTTCTCCCACAGAGTGGCTGGGTGCAGTCCCTGGCCTTTCAGTTGGCAGCCAAACAATTGGACATTGCCCTACAAGGGCATCCAGGGAGAAAATTCTCCCACAATAAATAGAATAAAAAATTTAATGACAACAAAATGGCTCAAGTTCAACAAAAACTAGTAAAAAGCCCAAAAGTAGAAGAGAAGAAGAAACAAGCAAAAGCAAGATGTGAAGAAGAGGAAATCTGTCCTATGGAGGTCAGAATATTGCAACAAATTGATAATTTTCAGACTATAGTGCTAAATATTTTTAAAGAAAACAGAAAACAAGCTAGCGGAGTTCAGGAAGCAAACGAGGAACAAAATGAGAGATTCAACAAGGAATTTGAAAACGTAACTACTGGAACTGAAAAATAAAACATCTGAATTATAAAAAGCAAGAGAAACACTTCACAATAGAGTCAAATGAGCAGAAGACAAAATATCTGAACTTGAAAACAACACAACTGAACTTGTGAAGTCTCACGAGAAACAAGAGAAAAGAACAAAGAAAAATGAACAAATTCAAAAAGAAATGTGGGACTCAATTAAGAAACCTAACATTAGAATTATTGGAATCTCAGAGCCCCATGACAACAATAAAGGCACTGAAACAATTTCCCAAGAGATAATCAGAGAGAGTTTTCAGACCTGAACAGAGAACCAAGCCTGTGAATACAGGAAGCTACACAAACCCCAATCAGAAGAAACACAAAAAGATCAACTCCGTGACATACCTTAATAAAATTCTTGGAAACCAAAGACAAGGACAGAATTTTGAAAACAGCAAGAGAAAAACACAATTTAACATACTAAGAGTCTTTCATAAGAATCAATGTGGATTTCTCCCCAGAAACTCTAGAGACCAGAAGACAATGGAGTGATGTATATAAAATACTGAACCAAAATAACTGCCAACCAAGAATACTTTACTGAGCAAAGTGATCATTCAAAAATGAGGGAGTAATAAAGACATTCCCATACAAACAGAGCTCTGGGAATTTGTCACTACCAGACCCATTTTGCAAGCATTACTCAAGGGAGTACCAAATAGAAAAGCAAGAGCATTAAGACACAAGTACAGACTTAATCTATCAAATATAAGTTGTATATTGATGTTAATGGAGTCTTATCAACAGAAACAAGGGACGGAGGAGTATATCAGGAATAGATTTATTATGTAAAGGTTGTGTTAGATGCTGTAGAAATTGTAAGTCATGTAATGTAACTTATGTGGTAACCACTAAGAAATCACTAAGAAGAAACACTCAGGAGACAAGAAGCATATTAACAAAAAGGCTCATCACAATAAAGCACTGAAATACAAACAAAACCAGAAAAATCAATATAATAAACAAACAGATAAGAAACACTCAAAAAACAAATAGCAAAATGAGTGAGGTAGACACTTCATTTTCAGTAACAACCTTAAATGTAAACTATTTAAACATCCCGTGCAACAGGCATAGAGTAGCAGAATGGATTTTAAAAAAGTTATCTATCTTTTTGCTGTCTATGAGAAACCCACCTTAGACGCAAGGACACAAACAGGCTAAAAATATAAGGTTGAAAAAAAGTATTCTATGCAGCTAGTAAACAAAAAAGAACAAAGATGGCTGTGATGGGTCAGGTTGTGTGCCAACTTGACTGGGCCATGATTCTCAGTGGTTGGATAGTCATATGATGTTGTGATCACTTCCATGATGAGATTTGATATAATATGATCACCTCCATGATGGGATCTGCTGTGAGTAGCCAATCAGTTGAAAGGGAGATTCCTTTGGTGCATGGCCTGCATTGGATATAAGTGGATATTCTGGCAAGGCTTATGGGCTTTTGCTCATTCTGGATCCTGCAGATAGCTCCTGTTCATCTGACCTCCAGTTCTTGGGACTTGAACTAGCAGCTTACCTGCAGTCTTGCCTGCCAATCTTGGGATTCATTGATCTTCACAGCCAGTGAGCAAGAGCCCTACTCTCTGACCTGCCAATATTGGGTTTGTGGCTATGTGAATCAGGAGAAGCCTCTATCCTAACCCACGGACTTGTGACCCTCCAGTGTCTACAACTGTGTGAGCCATTTCTTTGATGTAAATATATATATATATACAATTTACTGGTTTTGTTCTCTAGAGAACCCAGCCTAAGACATTTGGTACCAAGAGTGGTTTTAGGGAAACAAAATTATAAGGATGAGTTTTCTAAATCCTGGTTAGTCTTAAAGATGTTGATGATTCTGCTTCCAGTAGTAAAGAGGGTACTGCTAATCCATGACATGAGGTGGCAGTACAAATATGCAAAATATTGCCACCAATAGATCAGGTATTGGTGAAAGGCAAGGCTCTGGATGGTTGCATGTGTGATGCCTTTCTACAATTTTGTCAGAAAGAGAAGCATGCTGAAGCTGGTTGGTTAGTCCTACTTTCGCTAGACAAACTGGGAAAAGAAAGACATGTGCTCAGGGCCTCAGAATCAAGCTCAAGTGCTGCATAAATTACCTCCAAGTTTCCACTTGTGCTTTGAAAGAAAGCCTTATTTCTTGTAGTAACAGAGCTGATATTGCTGAAACCCAAACCCAGAGTTTTATTGTAAGAGTGGTTGAATTACAATACCAACTCATCTGCCAACCTCAAGAGGTGTCTGAAGTTAAAGTGAGGGCACTGATTGGGTAGAAGTGGGACCCTGAAACTTGAGATGGGGATATATGGGCAGATAATCCAGAAGCTGGAGAGAGTGGGCCAATAAACTCTTTTGAATCACTCTTGCCAGCAGAACCACTCCCATCTGAAGAGATTACTCCATGGTTGTCTATTAAAACAACCTGCCCAGTAATCCCATTAGCCCCTCCCTCCATCTAATGATATTAACCCAGCTGCCTCTAAAGAGCCTGTCTGAGTCATTGCCTGGGGCATCACCTGAGGCAGATTCTTTACAAGACAATGCTGAATGTTTTCAAAATACTTCCCCACTACCGATTTGGGCTTCTAGACCTACAACTAGACTTAAGTCCCAGTGAGCCCCAAAAGGTGAAGTACAAAGTGTGACCCAGGAAAAGGTACACTACACTCCAAAAGAACTGCTTGACTTTTCTAATATGTATAAACAGAAACCTGGGGAATATGTGTGGGAATGGTTATTAAGAGTGTGGGATAATGGTGCAAGGAACATAAAGATGGATCAGTCAGTGTTTATTGATATGTGTCCACTAAGCACAGATTCTTCATTCAGTGTTTCAGCTCGAGAAGTTAGGAAAGGATCTAATAGTTTATTTGGTTGGGTGGCTGAAGCATGGATTATGAGGTGGCCTTCACTAAATCAAGTTGAAGTACCAGATCTGCCTTGATATAGGTAGAATAAGGTATCCAAAGCCTTAGGGAAATTGGCATGCTAGAGTGGATTTATCAGGTTAGACCCACAGACCAACACAAGGAGTGCCCAGAGAACACACCTTTTACCACAACTGTGAGGAACAAATTTGTGAAGGGAGCCCCAGCAAGCTTGAAGACTGCTGTGATAGCTATTTTATGTAAGTCAGATTTGACAGTGGGAACTGCCCTAACTGAATTAAGACACCTAACTACAATGGAGTTGATTGGAGACCGTGGTGGTAGGGGCCAAGTGGCGACACTCAATCAACAAAGATAAGGTGGGCGTGGTTACAGTAATGGACAGCAAAGTCAAAGCAGTAATCAGAATAGTCTGACTCGTATGGACTTATGGCATTGTGTCATGTGTCCCTAAGAGTGAAATAGGAAATCTACTAAATATTTACTTGATCTATACAAATGGATGAATTCTAGCTCAGGTGAACAGCAATCTAACTCAAATCACCAGAATAGAGAGTCATGGTCCCTCAATCAATTCCCAGACTTGAGCGAGCTTAAAGACCCACAACCCCTTGAATGAAGGGGAGGCCAAGTCCCCTTGAGGAAGGACTCCAATACACTGCCAAAAGTTTATACTGTTAATCTCTCTCCTAGCCTTCTCCAAAGAGTTCTACAGCCTTTTACAAGAATGACTGTTCACTGGGAAAAAGGAAATAATCAGATTTCACAGGATTTCTGGATACTGACTCTGAACTGACACTAATTCAAGGAGACCCAAAACATCACTGTGGCCCACCAGTCAGAGTAAGGGCATATGGAGGTCAGGTTACTAATGGAGTCTTGACTTATGACCATCTCACAGTAGGTCCAGTGGGTCCCCAAACTCATCCTGCAGTGATTTCCCCAGTTTCAGAATGCGTAATTGGAATAGATGTACTCAGCTACTGGCAGAACCCCCACATTGGATCCCTGATAAATGGAGTAAGGGCAATTATGGTAGGAAAAGGCAAAAGGAAGCCATTAGAACTGCCCCTACCTAGGAAAATAGTAAACCAAAAGCAATACTGCTTTCCTGGAGGGATTGCAGAGATTACTACCACCATTAAGGACTTGAAAGATGCAGGTGTGGTGATGCCCACCACACCCCATTCAACTCACCTATTTGGCCTGTACAAAAAACAGATGGATCTTGGACGACAGTGGATTATCAAAAACTTAACCAAGTGGTGACTCCAATTGCAGCTGTTGTTCCAGATGTAGTTTCATTGCTTGAGCAAATTAATACATCTCTTAGCACCAGGTATGCAGCTATTGATCTGGCTAATACCTTTTTCTCCATACCTGTTTCAAAGGACCATCAGAAGTAGTTTGCCTTCAGCTGGCAAGGCCAGCAATACACCTTCAGTTGCCTACCTCAGGGCTACATTAACTCTCCAGCCATGTGTCATAATTTAGTCCACAGGGACCTTGATCACATTTCCCTTCCACAAGATGTCACACTGGTCTGTTAAATGACATTATGCTGACTGGACTTAGTAAGGAAGAAGTGTCAATGACTCTGGACTTCCTGGTAAAACATTTGCATGCTAGAGGGTGGCAAATTAATCCCACAAAAATTCAGGAACCTTTCACGTCAGTGAAATCTCTAGGGGTCCAGTGGTGTGGGACATGTCAAGATATTCCTTCTAAAGTGAAGGAAAAGTTATTGCATTTGGATCCTACCACAACTAAAAGAGAGGCACAATGCCTAATGGGCCTCTATGGATTTTGGAGGCAACATATTCCTCATTTCGGTATGCTACTCTGACCTATTTATCAAGTGACTAGAAAAGCTGCCAGTTTTGTGTGAGGCCCGGAACAAGAGAAGGCTCTGCAACAGGTTCAGTCTGCCGTGCAAACTGCTCTGCCTGATCTGCCTGATCTGGCCTGAGCAGGACCTGAAGACATAAGTAAGTTGCATGAGGAAGTGGCCCAAATGCCCATGGTCTCCACTCCCGTCACATTACCTTCCATCTCCCAGTCTGCACCTATGGCCTCATGGGGAGTTCCTTATGATCAGTTGACTGAAGAAGAGAAAACTCGTGCCTGGTTTACAGATGGTTCTGTGCAATATGCAAGCACCAGTCGAAAGTGGACAGCGGCAGCACTACAGCCCCTTTCTGGGACCTTCCTGAAGGACAGTGGTGAAGGGAAATCCTCCCAATGAGCAGAACTTCGAGCAGTGCACCTGGTTGTTCACTTTTCTTGGAAGAAGAAATGGCCAGATGTGTGATTGTATGCTGATTTATGGGCTGTGGCCAATGGTTTGGCTGGATGGTCAGGGACTTGGAAGGAACATGCTTGGAAAATTGGAAACAAGGATTTATGGGGAAGAGGTATGTGGATAGACCTCTGTGAATGGGCCAAGCAAGTGAAGATACTTGTGTCTCATGTGAATGCTCATGAAAGGGTGACCTCAGCAGAGGAAGATTTTAACAAACAAGTGGATAATGCATTCTGTGGAAACCACTCATCCTCTTTCCCCAGGTACTTCCATCATTGTTCAATGGGCTCATGAACAAAGTGGCCATGGTGGCAGGGATGGAGGTTATGCATGGCCCCAGCAGCACGGACTTCCACTCACCAAGACTGACTTGGCTACAGCCACTGCTGAGTGCCTAATTTGCCAGCAGCAGAGACCAACACTGAGTCATCTATATGGCACCATCCCTTGTGGTGATCAGCTCACAACCTGATGGCAAGTTGATTACACTGGACCACTTCCATCATGGAAAGGACAACATTTTGTTCTGAATAGAATAGACACTCTGCATATGGATTTACCTTCCCTGCATGCAATGCTTCTGCTGAAACTACAATCTGTGGGCCTACAGAATGCCTTATCAACCATCATGGTATCCCACACAGCATTGCCTCTGATCAAGAGGCTTACTTCACAAGAAGTGAAGTGCCACAATGGGCCCATGTTCATGGAATTCACTGGTCTTACCATGTTCCCCATCATCCCGAAGCAGCTGGCTTGATAGAATGATGGAATGGCCTTCCAAAGACACAATTACAGTGACAGCCAGGTGGCAATACTTTGCAGGGTTGGGGCAATGTTCTCCAGGAGGCTGTTTATGCTTTAAATCAGCATCCAATATACGGTGCAGTTTCTCCCATAGCTAGGATTCATGGGTCCAGGAATCAAGGGGTGGAAATGGGAGTGACACCACCCACTATTACCCCTAGTGACCCACTTGCAAGATTTTTGCTTCCTGTCCCCATGACCTTGTGCTCTGCAGGTCTAGTGGTCTTAGTTCCAAAGGGAGGAATGCTCCCACCTGAAGACACATTACTGATTCCATTGAACTGGAAGTTAAGAATACCACCTCCTTAGGCCTGTGGATCAACAGACAAAGAAGGGAGTTGCCATACTGGCTGGTGTGATTGATCCTGATTACCAAAAGGAAATCAGATTGATATTACATAATGGAGGTAAAGAAGAGTATGTCTGCAATGCGGGAGATCCCTTAGGGTGTCTCTTAATCCTACCATGCCCTGTGATTCAAGTTAATGGAAAACTACAGCAACCCAATTCCAACATGACTACTAATGGCCCAAACTTGGGTCACCCCACCAGACAAAGACCAACCAGCTGAGGTGCTTGCTGAGGGCAAAGGGAATATAGAATGGGTGGTGGAAGAAGGTAGTTCTAAACACCAGTTATGACCACATGACCAGTTGCAGAATCAAGGACTGTAATTTTTATGAGTATTTCTGTTTTGTATGTGTGTTCATTGTATCATGTTAGGTGCAAGTATGATTTTATAGTTGTCTTTATTTAGAGATTACATATGGTTTGAGGAGATGTGTACATGTGCCAAGTTGACAAGGGGTGGATTGTGATGGTTAAGGTTGTGTGTCAACTTGGCTGGGCCACCTGTGAGCAAGATCCTTACTCTCTGACCTGCTGGTCTTGAGTTCACCAGCCCCTCTGGCTAAGTGAATCAGGAGAAGCCTCTCTCCTGACCTATGGACTTGGGACCTTCCAGCCTCTACAATAGAGTGAGCTATTTCCTTGATATAAATCCATATATTTATACGCTTTACTGGTTTTGCTTCTCTAGAGAACCCAGCCTAAGTCAGTGGCCACGCTGATATCAGGCAAAACAGACTTTAAATCAAAATCTGTTACAAGAGATTAAAAAAGGACATTACATAAAAATAAAAGGGTCAGTTCAACAAGAAGACATAACAGTTATAAATATATATGCACCTAACAGCAATGTACCAAAATACATGAAACAAATTCTGACTAATATGAAAGGAGAAATAAATCACTCCACAATAATAGTAGGGGACTTCAGCACACCACTTTCAATTATAGACTGACCATTTAAAAAGAAAATCACTAAAGACACTGAGAACTTAGATAAAAACATAAGCCAATTGGACCTAATGGGCATATATAAAACACTCCACTCCACATCAGAACAATCACAAGAATGTGATCCAGCTCACATGGATCATTTTCAAGAACAGAGGCCACAAAACAAGTCTCAATAAATTTTAAAAGACTGAAATCTTGCAAAGCATCTTCTCAGACCATGACAGTATGAAACTAGAAATCAACAGTAGTTAATTAAAGAAAAACATAAGTAAATACATGGAAACTCAATAATACACTACTAAAAAATTATTGGGTCATAGAAGAACTCAAAAGTGAAATTAAAAAATTCCTAGAATCAAAAGAAAGTGAAAACACAACATATCAAAACCTTTGGGACACAGCAAAAGCAATACTCAGAGGAAATTTTATAGCAATAAATGTCAACATTAAAAAAGAAGAAAGATCCAAAATAATTAACTTATACTGACAACTTGAACAAATAGAAAAGGAAGAGGAAAAGAAGCAAAAGCTACCAGAAAAAAAGAAATAATAAAGATCAGGGCAGAAATAAATGAATCAGAAAATAGAAAAACAATTGAAAGGATTAACAAAACCAGAAGTTGGTTCTCTGAAAGGATTCAATAAAACAGATAAATCACTGGTTAGATTGACAAAAGAAAAAATCCAGAAGAAGCAAATAACCAAATTAAGAAATGAAATTGGTGACATTACAACTGATCCATCACATATAAAGAAGATCATAACCAATTACTATGAAAAATTATACTCCCAAAAATTTGAAAACCTAGAGGAAATGGAAAAATGCCTAGCAACACACTACTACCCAAGCTAACAAAAAAAAGAGGTAGAAAATTTAAACAAATCATTCACAAAAGAAGAGATTGAAGATGTCACTAAAAAACTACCAACAAAAAAGTCTCAGGACCAGATGGCTACACTGGAGAATTCTACAAAACATTCGGAGATGAGTTCACACCTATCCTACTGAATCTCTCAAAAAATATGGAAGAGGAACACTACCAAACACCTTCTGTGAAGCCAGTATAACCCTGATACTGAAACCACGCAAAGGTGTAACAAAAAAAGGAAATTACAGACCAGTACCCCTATGAAAATAGATGCAAAATTTTTCAACAAAATTCTAGCCAGCAGACTACAGCAACATATCAAAAACCATACACCATGATCAAGTGGGGTTCATACCAGTATTACTAGGGTGGTTCAACATCGGAAAATCAATCAATATAATCCATCACATAAATAAAACAAAGAAAAAGAACCACATGTTCGTATCAATCAATGCAGAAAGGGCATTCAATAAAATTCAACACACTTTCCTGATAAAAACTCTCAGCAAAATAGGAATAGAAGGGAAATTCCTCTACAAAATTAAGGGCATATATGAAAAACTAACAGCCAACATCATACTCAGTCGAGAAAGTTTAAGAACCTTCCCTTTGAGAATGGGAAGGAGACAAAGATGACCATTATCACAATTCTTATTCAACATTGTACTGGAAGTCCTAGCCAGAGCAATAAGACAAGAAAGGGAGATTAAAGACATCCAAATTGGAAAAGAAGTAAAATTATCACTATTTGCAGATGACATGATCCTATAAATAGAAGGCCCTAAAGACTTCACAAGAAAATTGCTGGAAGGATTTAGTGACGTTGCAGGATACAAGATCAACATACAAAAATCAGTTGGGTTTCTCTACACTAAAAAAGACTACTCCAAAAAAGAAATCAAGAAAACAATACCATTTACAATAGCCCCCAAATCAGTAAAATACCTAGGAATTAACCTAACCAGGGACATGAAAGACTTACAGAATGAGAATTATACAACACTGATACAAGAGACTAAAAGAGACCTACAAAAATGGAAAGACATCCTGTGCTCACGGATTGGAAAACTTAATATAGTGAAAATGTCAATACTACCTAAAGCGATATGTAGATTCAATGCAATTCTCATACAAATTCCAACAACTTTCTTTACTGAAATGGAAAAACTAATGACCAACTTCATATGTAAAAGAAAGAAACTCCAAATGGCCAAAGCAATACTGAAGAAAAATAACAAAGCAGGAGCCCTAACATTCCCTGATATCGAAACATATCACACAGCCACTAAAATCAAAACAGCCTGGTACTGGTTAAACAATAGGCACATAGACCTGTGGAACAGAATTGAGAACTCAGAACTAAACCCAAACATCTATGGGCAGCTGATTTTCAACAAGGGGTCAAATTCCATTCAGTGGGGCAGAGACAGTCTCTTTAATGAATAGTGATGGCAAAATTGGACATCCACCTGCAGAAAATTGAAAACAGGACCCATATCTCACACCAAACAGAAAAACTAACTCTAAATGGATCAAAGATTTAAACGTCGAACCTAAAACCATGAAATTCCCGGAAGAAAACTATGGGACCTAATTTTTTGTAAAAATAGGATAACAAATGAATGAATAGAAGAAGACAAAATAGATAAATGGGATCACATAAAAACTATAAAGTTCTGCTCCTCAAAAGATTTTATCAAAAGAGTAAAAAGAGAACCTACAGACTGGGGAAAAAAATCTTTGGAAAAATATGTTAGATAATGGTCTAATCTCCAAAATTTATAGAAAACTTCAGCAACTCAACAACAAAAAGACAAACAATCCAGTTATAAAATGGACAAAAGACATTAACAAGACCCTCACAAAGAAGACATCTAAGCAGCCAATAAACACATGAAAAGATGCTCATGAACCGCTGTGCCACCAGGGCTCCATTAACCATTAAACTTGTTGCCATCATGTTGATTCCAACTCATAGCAATCCTAAAGGATGGAGTAGAACTGCCCCATAGGGTTTCCAAGGAGTGGCTGGTGTATTCGAACTGCCCACCTTTTGGTTAACAGTCGAGCTCTTAACCACTGCATCACCAGGGCTCCCCATTAGCCATTAGAGAGATACAAATCAAAACTACAATGAAATACCACCTCACTCCTACAAAAATAGCACTGATTAAAAAACAGAAAACAACAAGTGTTGGTGAGAATGTGGGGAGATTGAATCCTTATTCATTCCTGATGAGGCTGTAAAATGAGAAAACCACTATGGAAAATGGTTTGGTGCTTCCTCAAAAAACTAGAAATAGAGCTACCTTATGATCCAGCAACCCCATTCCTAGGAATATACCCTAGAGACCTAAAACTAATGACACCATCAGATATATGCACTCCTATGTTCATTGCATCTGTATTCACAATAGCAAAACAATGGAAACCACCAAAGTGCCCATCAATGAATGAATATGTGAGCAAATTGTAGTAGGTACACACAGTGGAATACTACGCAACCATAAAGAACAACGATGAGTCCACGAAACATATTATAACATAGATGGACCAGCAGAGCATAATGCTAAGTGAAATAAGTCAAGCACATAAGACAAAAATTGCATGATCCCTCTTTTATAAGAAGATGTCATGGATTGAATTGTGTCCCCAAAAAATATCTGTCAACTTGGCTGGATCATGATTCTCAGTATTGTATGATTGCTTACCATTTTGTAATCTGATGTGATTTCCTTATGTGTTGTAAACTCTATCACTATGATGTAATAAAATGGATTAGCGGCAGTTATACTGAGGATGTCTGCAAGATAAGGTAGTATCTTAAGCCAATCTCTTTTGAGACGTAAAAGAGAGAAGCAAAAGAGAGAAGCAAGCAGAGAGACATGGAAATCTCATACCACCAAGAAAGCAGTGCCGGGAGCAGAGCTAGTCCTTTGGACTGGGGTTCCTGAGCTGGGATGCTCCCAAACCAGGGGAAGACTGATGCATCGCGGGGATCTTTCTCTATAGCTGACAGAGAGAGAAGGTCTTCCCCTGGAGTTGATGACTTGAATTTGGACTTTTAGCCTACTCGACTGTGAGAAAATAAATTTCTCTTTGTTAAAGCCACCCCCTTGTGGTATTTCTGTTAGAGCAGCACTAGATGACTAAGACACAAGACAAAAGCAAATATAGAGAAACCAATGTTCATTGGTGGTTACCAGGGAGAAGAAGTGGGGAGGGGAAAGTATGCTTTAGAACTTAAAGACTTGCTACTTTGGTGATGGGAAATGTGGCTCCAAATGTGGAAGCAGTGAACATAGCACAATCATAGTAAAGATGAATGTTTGAATGTAAATAGAAGGGTAGAGACACAATTAAAGAGAATACTGACAAACTGTGATAAATGCAACTAATGTCAGTGAACAATTTATGTGGAAATTTGTAAAAAAGAAAAAGATTCATTGGGAGGTATACAATTATGCGACAACAGTAATAACAAGTAAAAAATACGTCTTTGGTTACACATTCATATACGTATGCATAAATATGTACAGGAAGGTATATATGAATGTATGGATGTGCATGTATAGTTATTACTGTAGGCGTACATCTATAGATATACATGTTTATGTGTGCTGCATGTATTTTCAAATATAAAATAAAGCACATAGCAGACACAGTTATGAATACTTCCTAGACACAACCAAACACCTCACAGGATTGGTCTACTAGGTTTGAAGGCTTACGACCGTAGTTTCGAGGGGCAATTTAGTCAATTGTCACAATAAAGTCCATAAAGGCAATGTCCTACATCCTAGTTCAGTCAGTAGCATCTGGGTTCTTAAAAGCTTGTGAGCGGCCATCTGAGATACAACCATTGGTCTCTACTCATACAGAGCAAAAGAGAAAGAAGGAAGCCAAAGACTCAAAGAAGAAACTACAGATTCAACAGTCTACGTGAACAACGACATTATCTTCTTTGAGACCAGAAGAACTGTTTGGTGCCCGGCTACCATTACCAACCATTCCGACCAGGGACTCAATAGATGGTCCCAGATAGAATGGGAGAAAAATGCAGAACAAAACTCAAATTCCTTAAAAAAAAAAAGGCCATACTAACTGGATCAATAGAGACTAGATGAATCCCTGAGGCTATCGCCCTGAGATACTCTTTAAGCTTGGAACTCAAACTACTCCCAGAGGTCACCTTTCAGCCAAATGACAGATTGACCCTTAAGATAAGAAATATCACCCATGGGTACTGTGCTCCTCAAAATAATCATCTAAATGAAACCAAATGGAATATTTACCCTAGACCAAAGATGAGAAGGCAAAGGGGAACAAGTAAGCTAGATTAATGGAAAGAGAACAACCAGAATGGAAATAATGAGAATGTTAATCTATTGTGAAAAATGTAACCATCGTTACAGAACATGTATGTTGTTGCTGTTGTTAGGTGCCATCGAGTCGGTTCCAACTCATAGCAACCCTATGCACAACAGAACGAAACACTGCCCGGTCCTGCGCCATGCTCACAATCTTTGTTATGCTTGAGCCCATTGTTGCAGCCACTGTGTCAATCCATCTCATTGAGGGTCTTCCTCTTTTTCGCTGACCCTGTACTTTACCAAGCATGATGTCCTTCTTCAGGAACTGGTCCCTCCTGACAACATGTCCAAGTATGTTAGACGTAGTCTCTCCATCCTTGCTTCTAAGGAGTGTTCTGGTTGTACTTCTTCCAAGACAGATTTGTTCGTTCTTTTGGCAGTACATGCTATACTCAATATTCTTCACCAACACCACAATTCAAAGGCATCAATTCTTCTTTGGTCTTCCTTATTCATTGTCCAACTTTCGAATGCATATGATGCAATTGAAAATATCATGGCTTGGGTCAGATGCGCCTTAGTCTTCAAGGTGACATCTTTGCTTTTCAACACTTTAAAGAGGTATTTTGCAGCACATTTGCCCAATGAAATGCGTCTTTTGATTTCTTGACTGCTGCTTCTGTGGGTGGTGATTATGGATCCAAGTAAAATGAAATCTTTGACAACTTCAATCTTTTCTCCGTTTATCATGATGTTGCTTGTTGGCCTAGTTGTGAGGATTTTTGTTTTCTTTTGTTGAGGTGTAATCCGTACTGAAGGCTGTGCTCTTTGATCTTCATCAGTAAGTGCTGAAGTCCTCTTCAGTTTCAGTAAGCAATGTTGTGTCATCTGCATAACACAGGTTGTTAAAGAGTCTTCCTCCAATCCTGATGCCAAGTTCTTCTTCATATAGTCTGGCTTCTTGGATTATTTGCTCAGCATAAAGATTGGATAGGTATGGTGAAGGGATACAACCCTGATGCACAACTTTCCTGACTTTAAACCACGCAGTATTCCCTTGTTCTGTCTGAATAACTGCCTCTTGATCTATGTACATGTTCCTCATGAGCACAATTAAGTTTTCTGGAATTACCATTCTTTTAAATGTTATCCATAATTTGTTATGATCCACACAGTCACTTTGGCTATTCAGGGAGCCCTGATGATGCAGTGGTTAAAAGCTATGGCTGCTAACCAAATGTTGGCAGTTCAAATCCACTTCTTGGAAACCCTATAGCAGTTCTACTCTGTCCTCTAGGGTCACTATGAGTCAGAATTGACACAATGGCAACAGGTTTGGTTTTTTGTTGTTGTTGTTGGCTATTCAGAGGCCCTAGCAATTTCATATGAAATTGAGAATTGACTTTTTTCCATTTCTGAAAAGAAAAAATGCTGTTGGAATTTTGATAGGGATTGTGTTGAATCTATAAATCACTCTGGTAGTATTGACATCTTAACAATATTGTCTTCCAATCCATATACATAGGATGTCTTTCCATTTATTTAAGTCTTCTTTAATTTCTTTCAGCAATGATTTATAGTTTTCAATGTACAAGTCTTTCACCTCCCTAATTAAATGTTGTCATGGATTGAATTGCGTGTCCCTCAAAAATATGTGTATCAATTTGGCTAAGCCATGATTCCCAGTATTGTGTGATTGTCCACCATTTTGTCATTTTTCTAACCTACTAGACTGTGAGAGAATAAACTTCTGTTTGTTAAAGCCATTCACTTGAGGTATTTCTGTTAGAACAGCACTAGACAACTAAGATAAATGTATTCCAAGGTATTTAATTCTTTTAGATGCTATTGTAAATAGAATTATTTTCTTAATTTCTTTTTTTGGCTTGTTCGTTGTTGGTGTATAGAAACACAGCTGACTTTTGCATGTTAATTTTATACCCTGCAACTTTGCTATATTCATTTATTAGCTCTAGTAACTTTCTTGTGGATTCTTTGGGATTTTCTATATATAGGATTATGACATCTGCAAATATAGATAATGTTACTTCTTCCTTATTATTTGGGTAACTTTTATTTCTTTTTTTTACCTAATTGTTCTGGCTAGAACTTCCAGTACATTAGTGAATAGCAGTAATGAAAGCCGGTATCCTTGTCTTGTTCTTGATCTCAAGGAAACCCTTCAGACTTCACCATTGAGTATGATGTTAGCTGTAGGTTTTTTATAAATTTCCTTTGGTCATGTAGTTCTTTTCCTTTGTTCTATTAATATGATATATTAAATTAATTTATTTTCTTATATTGAACCATCTTTGAATTCCTGGGATAAATCCCATTTGGTCACAGTGTATAATCCTTTTAATATGCTGTAGGATTTGGTTTGCTAGTACTTTGTTGAATTTATGCATGTATATTCATAAGGGATATTGGTCTGTAATTTCCTTTTCTTGTGGTATCTTTGTCTGCCTTTGGTATCAGGGTAAATGCTGGCCACATAGAATAAGTTGGGAAGTGTTCCCTCCTCTTCTATTTTTTGAAAGAGCTTTAGAAGGATTGGTTAAAAAAAAAAAAAAAGCCTGGTGCTGGTATAATAATAGACATATACACCAATGGAATAAAATTGAAAGTCCAGAAATAAATCTATGCATGTATGGTCAACGGATTTTCAAAAAGTGTGCTAAACCCATTCAATAGGGAAGGAAAGGTCTCTTAAATAAATTGTGCTGGGGAAATTGGATTTCCATATACAGAAGAGTGAATCAGGATCCATGGTTCTCATCATACACAAAAAACAATTCAAAATCGATCAAGGACCTAAATGTGAAAACTTAAAGCATAAAATTCTTAGAAGAAAATGTAAGGATGAGGCAGTGCAACCTAGTCTTTAACAGGGTATTATCAGTATGCTAACAAAAGCTCAAGTAGCAAAAGACAAAATAGATAGATGGGACTCATAAAAATTAAATACATCAAAGCACTTTATCAGCAAAGTAAAAAGACTACTTACAAGTTGGGAGAAAATTTTCGGGAACCATATATGATGTAAGGGCCTGTCTTAGTTTCTTAGTACTGCTAAGACAGAAATACCACCGTGGATGGCCTTCACAAACAGAAATTTATTTTCTCACAGTTTAGGAGACTAGAAGTCCAAATTCAGGGTGCTGGCTCTATGGAAGTTTTTCTCTCTCTGTCAGCTCCGGGGGAAAAGCCTATCTCTTTTAAGCTTCTGTTCCTCAGTTCCTTGGCAATCATCCTGTGGCCTGCATCTTCCCCTCTGTTTGTTCTTCCTTTTGTGCCTGATCTGCTCCTTTTATGTCTCAAAAGTGATTGGTTTAAGACACACCCTACACTGATGGTCTCATTAACATAATAAATAAAATAAAGAGGTGGGAGGGAGGGGAAAAGGGGAGTTTTTGTTTGGAGGTATTGAATTTATGTTAATGGTCACGGAATATTTTGGAAATGGAGAGCAATAATGATGGCACAACATGAAAAATGTAATCAATGTCATTAAATTGTAAATTTGGAGTTGTGCTGGTGAATGTTTTAGTGTGTGTATTTTCACCACAATTAAAATTTTAAAAAAGGATTGGGATCTATTCTTTCTTTAAATATTTGATAGAATTTCCCAGTGAAGCCATCTGGTCCAGGACTTTTTTGTTGGAAGGTTTTTCTTACTGATTCAATCTCTTCACTTTTTATGGACATTGAGATTTTCTATTTCTTCTTGAGTCAAGATAGGAAGTTTATGTGTTTTTAAGAATTTGTCCGTTTCATCTAGGTTATCTAATTGTTGGTGTACAATTGTTCACAGTATTCTCTTATAGTACTTTTTATTTCAATAAGTCAGTAGTAATGTCCCCACTTTCATTTCTGATTTTTGTTACTTGCATCTTCTCTCTTTTATTTTGTAAGTCTAGCTAAAGTTTTGTCAATTTTATTGATCTTTTCAAAGAATCTGTTTTTGTTCAATTTCTCTGTTGTTTTTCTGTTTTCTATTTCATTTATCTCTGCTCTGATCTTTGTTATTTCCTTCTGTCTGGTAGCTTTGGGCTTAGTTTGCTCTTCTTTTTCTACTTCCTCAAGTTGCAAAGTTTGGTTACTGATTTGAGATCTTTTTTCCTTTTTAATGTGGTGTTGACCATTATAATTTCCCTTTAATCTCTGATTGCTGCCTTTACTGCATCCCATAGCTTTTGGTAAGTTCTGCTTCCATTTTTATTCAACTCTAAGTATTTTCTAACTTCCCCTTTGATTTCTTCTTTGACCCATTGGTTGTTTAATAGCGTGTTGTTCAATTTCCACATATTTGTGTATTTTCCAGTTTTCCTTCTGTTATTGATTTCTAGTTTCATTCCACTGAGGTCAAAGAAAATACTTTGTACGGTTTCTTTTTAAGTTTATTGAGACTTGGTTTCTGATCTAGCATATGGTCTATCCTGGAGAATGATCCATGTGTACTGGAGAACAGTGTGAATTGTGCTGTTGTTGGGTGGAATATTCTGTATATGTCTGTTAGGTCTAGTTGATTTATAGTTTTGTTCAAATCTTCTATTTCTTCACTGATCTTCCTTTTGGGTGTTCTAACTATTGTTGAAAGTGGTACATTGGAGTTTCCAATTATTATTGTCTACTTCTCCCTTCAGTTCTGTCAGTATTTTCTTCATGCATTTTGGGGTTCTGATGTTAGGTGCAAGTCTTAGACATCTAGTGCTGCTATACAGAAATACCACCAGTGGATGGCTTTAACAAAGAGAAGTTTATTCTCTCACAGTCCAGTAGGCTACAAGTCCAAATTCAAGGCGTCAGGGCCAGGAGTAGGCTTTCGCTCTCTGTCGGCTCTGGAGGAAGGTGTTGGTGATACATCAGTCTTGCCTTGGTTAGGAGCATCTCAGCACAGGAACCTCAGCTCCAAAGGACACGCTCTGCTCCCAGCACTGCTTTCTTGGTGGTATGAGGTTCCCATGTGTCTCTGTTCACTTCTCTCTTTTATATCTCAAAAGAGATTGGCTTAAGACACTATACAATCCTATATACAATACCTCATATTGTACTTCACTATACAATACCTCATCAGTATAACTGCCACTAATCCATCTTATTACACCATAGTGGTAGAGTTTACAACACATAAGGAAATCACAGCAGATTACAAAATGATACACAATCACACAGCACTGGGAATCATGACCCAGCCAAGTTGACAGATATTTTGGGGGGACACAATTCAATCCATGACAGTGCATATGTATTTATCATAGTTATATATTCTTGATTAATTGGCCCTTTATGATTATATAATGCCCTTCTTTGTCTCTTATAACAAATTTTTATTTAAAGTCTATTTTGTCTGATATTAATATTTCCACCCCAGCTCTCTGTTGATTACTATTTTCTTGGAATTTTTTTCCATCCTTTCACTTTTAATCTATTTGTGTCTTTGGATATAAGCTGTATTCTTGTAGACAGCATATAGATGTCTCATTTTTTGTTTTTGTTTTGTTTTGTTTTATCCCTTCTGACACTCTCTGACTTCTGATTGGAGAGTTTAATCCATTTAAATTTAAAGTGATTACCAATAAGAAAGGACTTACTTCTGCCATTTTTTTACTTGATTTTTTTGTGTCTTAAACCTTTTTTAATCCCTCATTTCCCCCCAATACTTCCATCTCTTTTTTTTGATTTTTTGTGATGAACTATTTTGATTCTCTTTTCTTTTCCTTTTTTGTATATTTTTAAGATGTTTTCCTTGTGGTAACCATCAATAGAAATAGAAGATTTGAACAATGCTGTAAATCAACTAGATTGCTATAAATTTATGATGGAGTATGATCCACGTGTACTGGAGAAGAATGTGCGTTGTGCTGTTGTTCGGTGGAGTATTCTGTATATGTCTATTAGGTCTAGTTGATTTATAGTTTAAATTCATACCACATTAACTTCAATAACATACAAAAGCTCTGTTTCTATACCACTCCTCTCCTCCACTTACGTTGTTGCTATCACAAATTACATCTTTATGCATTATGTGCATAACTTCAATTTATAATTATTTTTATGCATTTGTCATTTTAAATCACTAAAATTATAAATCTAGCCCTTATATTTGTCCATGAAATTGCCTTCATCAGATTTTTTTCCCCTATATATAGCTTCAAGTTACTGTCTAGTGTCCTTTCATTTCAATCTGAAGGACTCTGTTTAGCATTTCTTCTGGGTCAATCTAGTCATAACCAACTCACTCACCTTTGTTTATCTGGGAATGTCTTAATTTTGCACTCTTTCTTGAAAGACACTTTTCCTGGATGTATAATTCTTGGTTGACAGTTCTTTTCTTTCAGCACTTTAAATATGTCATTCTAATGCCTTTGGCCTCCAAGGGTTCTGAGGAAAAATTGGCACTTAATCATATGGAGAATCCCTTGTATGTGATGATTCCCTTCTCCACTGCTGCTTTTAAAATTCTTTATTTTTGGTTTTCAAGAGTTTGACTATAATGAGTCTCAGTTTGGGTCTCTTTTGGGTTGATCCTTGTTGAAGTTCATTGAACTTCTTGGAAGTGAGATTCATGTCCTTCATCAAATTTGGAAATTTTTCTGCCATTCAGCTATTCTTTCTGTCCCTTTCTCTCTCTCTCTCTCCTCCTTCTGAGATGCCCATGATATGGACGTTGGTTTGCTTGATGGTGTTTCATAATTCCCTCAGGTTCTGTTTACTTAATTCTTTTTTTTTTGTTGTTGTTCCTCAGACTTAATAATTTCAATTGTCTTATCCTCTAGTTTGCTAATTCTTTCTTCTGTCAGCTCAGATCTGCTGTTGAATCTCTCCACTGCATTTTTAATTTCAGTTGTTGTATTTTTTAGCTCCAGTAATTCCGTTTAGTTCCTTTTTTATAGTGTCTATCTCTTTATTAATATTCTTTTTATTCATGTATTATTTTCCTTTAATTCTTTCTTCATGTTTTCCTTTAGTTCTGGAGCATATTTAACACTGTTGTTTTAAGGTCTTCTATTTTGTCCATTTCCTGGGCTTCCATAGGAATGATTTCTGCCACTTCATTTTGATATTCTGTGTGTACCACCCTTTCCTGTTTCTTTGCAAGACGTGTGATTTTGTTGTTGTTGTTGAAAACAGGACATTTGAATGTTAAAATGCATTAGCTCTGAGACTCAGATTCTTCCCCTTCTCCAGGGTTTGGAACAAATTTTTTTAATTGCTGGAGGTTGTAATAGTCTATATGCTCAGTGACCTCCACTGTCTTTGCACAAAATGGCAACAACAACTAGGTCTATAATAATTGTGGACACTTGTTTAGTGTTTACCATATGCCAGGTTGACCCATCTACTCTGTGTCCACAGGAGCATAAAGTGAGGAAGTGAGGAAGTGAGTCAGAGCTGGGCAGCCACCCTTTCCCATGTATCTGGAGAAGCAGAGAAAGTGGTGGGGAGGAGGGGAGAGAGAGAAAGAGAGACAAACTGACAGAGACAGACTGAGACAGAGAGACAGAAGGTGACAGAGACAGAGAGAGGGGCAGAGAGACAGCGAGAGACAGAGGCAGACAGAAACAGTGACAGAGACAGAGAGGTAGAGAGAAACATAGAGAGACAGAGATGAAGAGACAGAGAGATACAGAGATAGAGAGTTGGAGATACAGAGATGAAGAGACAAATAAAGACAGATAGAGATTGAGAGACAAATATAGAGACAAACAGAGACAGAGAAATACAGAGATTGATAAACTGAGACAGAAAGGCTGAAAGACAGAGGCAGAGAAAAGAAGAGACAGAGAGATACAGAGAGAAAGAAACAGAGACAGAGAAATAGAGAGAGAGATACAGAGAGAGAGAAGCCAATGGAGAAGAGAAGTTGAGAGGTGGGTTTTGTGACCACAGAGAGGGAGAAGGGCACTCTGGCACCTGACATCTTCTAGGCTTGGACCTAGGCAATGCCCACATGTGCCTAAAGATGGGGGTCCCCAGGGGCTGGAGCAAGCTCCACCAAGGTCGATACTCTGGAGACACACAAATGGCACTGCAGGGGCTGCCCTGTTGCTGACCTTGGATCAGAGTCCACACCATTTTGCCCAGGCACTGTGAGTGCTGTGGCCATGATAGTAGTAGATGCCGGCCTGTGTGCCCTCTCCAGACAGGCAGAAGGTGTTTTGTTGTTTCTCACAGCCATTCTGTTCTTGCCCCCAACTCTCCATTGCACGCCGGTGTGCTGGGGCAAATACCAAGACTCTTAGGCACAGGTGACCAGCCCATATGGCATTCCATCTAGACCTGAGACCTGGAGCAGAATGCAGAAGGTGGTGGCACCTCATCATTGTCTTCTTTTGGGGAGAAGGCAATTGCATTTCCTGTGAATGTGCGCATTTTTGAAAGCATGCATATGTGGAATATTAGATAGACCCCAATGGCCACTGACAGTTGCTTCCTCTACTTCCATCTTACCTTTTAGACTGACTCCTACCCAGGCTTCAAGGGAAGGGCCCAACTTGTGTAAAGGGAACTCAGCCACCCTCTTCAGTAATGAGCTTAAGAATGTGGTCCTAGACCATTCAGCAACCACACCCCGGAATTAGATAACCCATCTACAGGAAAGAGCCATCTACAAACTTCTGGTGAAATGGTTTCTTGCTCTTAAGAAAGGGCCACTGGTTATTCACAATCCATCCATCAAGAGATGAATGGATAAGCAAAAAGTGATATATTCATACAATGGAATATTATTCGGCCATAAAGAGAGATGAAGTTCTGAAAATAAATACGTGCTATGGCATGGGTGAACCTTGAAAACATTATGCTGTTGTAGAGAAAAACTTAAATACTGATTCAAGTTAAAATAGAGAGGTTTATTAAAGGTTTAAAACAATTGCAATTGGGGGACTACATAGCCAATTGAAAACGGAACCAGGTAGCCCTGGGGAAGTTTTGTTATACAAGTATTCTTATGGGGTAAAAAGAGGAACCAAACCACAGGGAGGGCACTTACAAGAAAATCAATGAATATTGTAATAATCACACTCTGATTAGTTACTGATTATTAATAGCTCAGTTAGTGAGTACAGATAGTTTCAAGGATGCTTAGATCATGGTCACAAGATGCTTACGTGTATTTTCTTTGTCTATTTTGCAAAAATACCTTGTTGGCAACAGCACTCTTCCCAAGTACGTGTATTTTGAGAGGTGCAGATGGTCACTTGGTTAAGACCACTTGGGGCAAATGGTTTCACATCCTGGTTTTGACCACTGAGGAAAAACATGTTTTTTTCAAAAAACGTAGCTGTTAGTCTAGAATTCAGATCAAAATTAGGTAGCATAGTCAGCATATTCTGTCTCTGTCTCACTGACTGCAGTGGAAGATTGTCTTTTCCTGAAACAATGCTAAGCGAAATAAGCCAGGGACAAAAGATTAAATATTGTATGATCTCACTTATTTGAAATACCTAGTATAGGCGAATTTACTGGGGCAAAAGATTATTAGTGGTTACCAGGGCCTGGGATAGGGGGATGGAAAGTTTAAAACAAAAGAAAGAAAGGGCTACTGAAATTCTCCTTTCTTTCTCCTACATCAAGGTTTCTCCTCTCTCCTGGATTGATCCCATTAGCAAATAAACATACTATTATTTCTCTCATCTTAAAAAAATTCTTTTGAGGAGATGAGGCCAAGATGACAGAATAGTCAGACAATTTCTGTGGTCCCTTTTACAACAAAGGCCTGAAAAAACAAGTGAATCAATTATATATGACAATCTAGGAGCCCTGAACATCAAAGACAAAGTTGAGGAGTATGAGTGGCAGGGGGAGAGAGAGACAGTTCAGAAGCAGCGAGGATTTGCCAGACGTGACCTAGCTGGCACCCTGCAGGCTAGCACGTGCTGGCTGAGGCAAGCAGTAGTGCTCAGGATGCGTTTACCATGTCAGGAGAAACCGAGTGGCCGAGAGTCTGCACAAGCCTCTAGCAGGGGAAGCGACGCTGGATTTGCAAATGTTAAGTGTAAGCATGTAACATAAATAATCCTTCCGCCTCTGGGAGGTGCCTCTCTCCTCCTCATCCATCCCCTCCGCCTCTGTTCTGGTCCTGGTCTGGCTTCAAAGATAGCTGTGCCTCCTGGGTCAGAAGTGGGACCCATCACAAGCACCTAAGCCAGTCTCGTGGCTTTGAGGAGGGAACAAATAAAGAAACAAATAGGGAAAAATAATCTGTCAGCTTTCCTAAGCCAGGACCTCAGGGCACACACTGCCCCTTTGCCTAGGCACAGGCATAAGGGGTCCAAGGACTTTAAATGCCTTTCACCCCTGCCTAGACCTGTGTGGGCCCATTTCAAAAGCACAGGCCCTCATTAGCGTAGTACAAGAGGCTATATACCTGAAGCCTATTTTCAACTGCAACAGCTAAGGAGGAGTGGCAGATTTGTGACATTTGACACTGCCCTGCCCATTAAGTAGGGTCTTCGCCTACCCACGTCAGGGGACTGCGGACTGGTGGCTTCAATCACTCCACCTAGCCACTCATGACAGACATCCGAGAATAAGTGGTGCCTCCCAGTCCTTACAGCCAACAGCATTGGGTGCCCAAAGTCTGGTTGCAAAACCCATCCACCTATGCACTGTAGGGAGCAGGTACACACCTTCCACCCAGGCACTCAGGGGCAGCTGTCAGCCCCTTACTTTGCTCAGCAAATAACCCCTTACTGCAGCCAGATACCTGTGCTTGCTCCAGTCACCCCTATGTACCCCTGCCCATCTAGGACTGTAGGTGAGAGCCTGCACCACACACTTGGTGACTGATAACCTGGACACTGGAGCTGAATCCACACAAGAAAAGTAAAGAAACTCTTGGGCTAATATACCTAATAGCAGCTCTAACCACCTGGTATCAGGACATGAAAGCTTCAAAGACACCAGTAGTCAAATAGCTCACATGACCAGCCTATTTGGGCATATCAAAACAAGAAACTAAGACACAGTAAGCAAACACAAAATAAATAAATATAATAACTTATTGATGGCTCAGAGACAACAGAAAATATCAAATCACATAAAGAGACAGACCATGATGGCTTCAGTAAGCAATCAAAACAAAGAACCAGGAAACCCCCTTGAGGAAGATAAGGTCTTGTAATTACCAGAGGTAGAATTCAAAAGATTAATACACAGAGCTCTTCAACATATCAGGAAGGAGATCAGACAAAACACAGACTGAGCCAAGGAACACACAAAGCAATAGAGGAATTTAGGAAGGTTATACAAGAGCACAATGACAAGTTTAATAGGCTGCAAGAATCCATAGAGAGACAGCAAATAGAAATCCAAAAGATTAACAATAAAATTTCAGAATTAGACAACTCTAGAAAAAGTCATAGAAGCGGAATTGAGGCAAAGGAAGCCAGAATTAGTGAGACTGAAGATAAATCACTTGACACCAATTTATCTGAGGAAAAATCAGACAAAAGAACTTTAAAAAATAAAGAAACCCTAAGAATTATGTGGGACTCTATCAAGAGGAATAACATACGAGTGATTGGAGTACCAAAACAGGGGGACATAACAGAAAATACAAAGAAAATTGTTGAAGATTTGTTGGCAGAAAACTTCCTTGATATCGTGAAAGATGAGAAGATATCTATCCAAGATGCTCATTGAACCCCACATAAGGTAGATCCCAAAAGAAGTCACCGAAACATAATTAAACTTGCCAAAACCAAAGATAAAGAAAGAATTTTTAGAGTGGCTAAGGATAAACAAAAAGTCATCTACAAAGGAGAGTCAATAAGAATAAGCTCAGACTACACAGCAGAAACCATGCAGGCAAGAAGGCAATGGGATAATACATATAAAGCCTTGAAGGAAAAAAACTGCCAGTCAAGAATTATATATCAAGCAAAACTGTCTCTCAACTATAAAGGTGAAATTAGGACATTATCAGATAAACAGAAGTTAAAGAAATTTGTAAAAACCAAACCAAAATTACAAGAAATACTAAAGGGAGTTCTCCGGTTAGAGAATCCATAATATCAGATAACAACACAAGACTAGACACAAGACAAAACAACCATACGTCAACCCAGATAAGGAAGTCACATAAATAAGTCAAAGCTAAAACACTGAAAATAGGGAAACAGAGACATCAATATGTAAAAGATGACAACATTAAAACAAAAAAGAGGGACATAATAGTGTAGTCATAGAACTTTCATATGGAGAGGAAGTTAAGGTGATATCAAGAAATAAAAGATTAGTTTAAACTTAGAAAAATAAGGGTAAATATTAAGGTAACCATAAAGGAAACTAACAATCCTACACATTAAAATAAAAAACAAGAAAAACATAAAGACTCAGCAAATACAAAATCAACAACAATGAAAAAGATGAAAAGAAAATACATAAAGAAAGATGACTCGGCACAGAAAATTAAGTGGAACAAAGAAACTGTCAACAACACACAAAAAAAAAACATCAAAATGACAGCACTAAACTATTACCTATCAATAATTATGCTGAATGTAAATGGAATAAATGCACCAATAAAGAGACAGAGAGTGGCAGAATGGATTAAAAACATGATCCGTCTATATGCTGCCTACAAGAAACACATCTTAGACTCAAAGACACAAACAAACGAAAACTCAAAGGATGGAAAAAAATATATCAAGCAAACAACACTCAAAAAAGAGCAGGAGTGGCAATACTAATCTCTGAAAAAACAGACTTTAAAGTAAAATCCACCACAAAAGATAAGGAAGGACACCATATAATCATTAAAGGGTCAATAAACCAGGAGGACATAACCATAGTAAATATTTATACACCCAACAACAGGGCTCCAAAATACATAAAACAAACTCTAAGAGCATTTAAAAGAGATATGGACAGCTTTACAATAGTAGAAGGAGACTTCAACACACCACTTTCAGTGAAGGACAAAACATCCAGAAAGAAGCTCAATAAAGACACGGAAGATCTAAATGCCACAATCGACCAACTTGATCTCATAAACATATACAGAACACTCCATCCAACAGTAGCCAAGTATACTTTCTTTTCCAATGCACATGGAAGATTCTGCAGAATAGACCACACACTAGGCCACAAAGCAAGCCTTAACAGAATCCAAAACTTCAAAATATTACAAAGCATTTTTCTGACCATAAAGTCATAAAAGTAAAAATCAATAACAGAAAAAGCAGGTAAAAAAATTAAATACATGGAAACTCAAAAGCTACTGGGTTATACACAAAATCAAGGATGGAATAAAGACATTTATAAAATCAATGAGAATAAAAAATATCCTACAAGAACTTTTGGGACACAGCAAAAGCAGTTCTCTGAGGTCAATTTATAGCAATAAATGCACATATCCAAAAAGAAGAAAGGGCTAAAATCAAAACATTAACCTTACAACTCAAACAAAGAAGCCCACAGACACCAGAAGAAAGGAAATAATAAAAATTTGAGCAGAAATAAATGAAACGGAGAATAGAAAAACAACTGAAAGAGTAAATAAGACCAAAAGCTGGTTCTTTGAAAAGACCAACAAAATCGATAAACCATTGGTGAAACTGACAAAAGAAAAACAAGAGAGGAAGTAAATAACCTGAATAAGAAATGAGATGAGTGATATCACAACAGACCCACCTGATATTAAAAGAATCATAACAGAATACTATGAAAAATTTTACTCCAACAAATTTCAAAACCTAGAGAAAATGGACAAATTTCTAGAAACACACTACCCACCCAAACTAACACAAACTGAGGTACAAAAACTAAATAAACCTATAACAAAAGAAGAGATTGAAAAGGTAATTAAAAAACTAACAAAAAAAGCTCTGGCCCTGAAGATGTCACTGGAGAATTCTACTAAACTTTCAGAGAAGAGTTAACGCCACTACTACTAAAGATATTTCAGAGCATAGAAAAGGATGGAATACTCCCAAACCCATTCTATGAAACCAGCATAACCCTGATACCAAAACCAGGTAAAGACACCACAAAAAAAAGAAAATTACAGAGCAATATCCCTCATGAGCATAGACAAAAAAATGCTCAACAAAATTCTAGCCAATAGAATTCAACAACATATCAAAAAAATAATTCATCATGATCAAGTGGAATTCATACCAGGTATGCAGGGATGGTTCAACATTAGAAAAACAATCAATGTAATCCATCACATAAATAAAACAAAAGATAAGAACCACATGATCTTATCAATTGATGCAGAAAAGGCATTTGACAAAGTCCAACACCAACTCATGATAAAAACTCTCAGCAAAATAAGAAGAGAAGGGAAATTACTCAACATAATAAAGGGCATTTATACAAAGACAACAGCCAACATCATCCTAAATGGACAGAGTCTGAAAGCATTCCCCTTGAGACCAGGAACCAGACAAAGATACCCTTTATCACCACTCTTACTCAACACTGTGCTGGAGATCCTAGCCAGAGCAATAAGAAAAGAAAAAGAAATAAAGGGCATCCAAATTGGTAAGGAAGAAGTAAAAGCATCCCTATTTGGAGATTATGTGATCTTATACACAGAAAACCCCAAAGAATCCACAAGAAAACTAATGAAACTAATAGAAGATTTCAGCAAAGTATCAGGATACAAGATAAACATACAAAAATCAGTTGGATTCCTCTACACCAACAAAGAGAACTTTGAAGAGGAAATCACCAAATCAATACCATTTACAATAGCCCCCAAGAAGATAAAATACCTAGGACTAAATCTAACCAGAGACATAAAAGACCTATACAAAACACTACTACAAGAAATCAAGAAACCTGAATAAGTGGAAAAACATACCTTGCTCATGGATAGGAAGACTCAATATTGTGAAAATGTCTATTCTACCCAAAGTGATCTACAGATACAATGCAATCCCGATTCAAATTCCAACAACAATTTTAATGAGATAGAGAAACAAATCACCAACTTCACATGGAAAAGGAAGAGGCCTCAGAAAAGTAAAGCATTACTGAAGAAGAGGAACGAAGTGGGAGGCCTCACGCTACCTGATTTTAGAATCTATTATACCACCACAGCAGTTAAAACAGCCTGGTACTGGTACAGCAACAGATACATAAACCAATGGAACAGATTTGAGAATCCAGATGTAAATTCATCCACCTATGAGCAGCTGATATTTGACAAAAGCCCAAAGTCTGTTGTTAAATGGGGAAAGACTGTCTCTTTAACAAATGGTGCTGGCATAACTGGATATCCATCTGTAAAAAAATGAAACAAGACTCATACCTCACACCATGTACAAAAACTAACTCTAAATGGATCAAAGACCTAAATATAAAATGTAAAACAACAAACATCATGGAAGAAAAAATAGGGACAATGCTAGGAGCCCTAATACATGGCACAAACAGAAAATGAATCATAACTAACAATGCACAAACATGAGAAGAGAAACTAGATAACTCGGAGCTCCTAAAAAATCAAACACTTATGCTCATCAAAAGACTTCACCAAAAGAATAAAAAGACAACCTACAGACTGGGAAAAAAAATTTAGCCACAACATATCCAATAAGGGACTAATCTCTAAAATCTACAAGATACTGTGACACCTCAATGACAAAAAGACAAACAACCCAATTAAAAAATGGGCAAACGATGTGAATAGACACTTCACCAAAGAAGACATTCAGGTAGCTAACAGACACATGAGGAAATGCTCACAATCTCTAGCCATCTCACCCCAACAAGGCCAGCACTAATCCAAAAAACACAAAATACTAAATGTTGGAGAGATTGGAACATTTACACACTGCTAATGGGAATGTAAAATGGTACAACCACTTTGGAAATCGATTTGGTGCTTCCTTAAAAACCTAGAAATAGAAGTACCATACAATCCAGCAATCCTGCTCCTTGGAATATATCCTAGAGAAATAAGAGCCATGGCGCAAATAGATATATGCACAGCCATGTTCATTGCAACACTATTCACAATAGCAAAAAGTTGGAAACAACCTAGGTGCCCATCAACAGACGAATGGATGGTACATACACACAATGGAATACTATGCAGTGATAAAGAACAATGATGACTCTGCGAAACTTCTCACAACGTGAATGAATTTGGAAGGCATTATGCTGAGTGAAATTAGCCAGTCACAAAAGGAGAAATATTTTATGAGACCATTATTATAAGAAATCAAGAAAAGTTTTAAACACAGAAGAAAACATTCTTTGATGATTACAAGGGTGGGGAGGAGGGGAGAGGACAACACACAATACAGGGTAAGTCAGCACAACTGGACTAAACCAAAAGCTAAGAAGTTTCCTGAACACAACCAAACACTTTGACGGACAGAGTAGCAGGGGCTGGGGTCTGGGGACCATGATTTGGGGGGCATCTAGGTCAATTGGCATAACATAGTTTATTAAGAAAATGTTCTGCATACCACTTTGGTGAGCGGCGTGTGGGGTCTTAAAAGCTTGCGAGTGGCCATCTAAGATGCATCAGTTTGTCCCAACTCACTTGGAGCAAAGGAGAATGAAGAACACCAAAGACACAAGGAAAATATTAGCCCAAGAGACAGAAAGGGCCACATAAACCAGAGACTCCATCAGACTGAGACCAGAAGAACTAGATGGTGCCTGGCTACCACCAATGACTGCCCTGACAGGGAACACAACAGAGAGTCCCTGATGGAGCAGGAGAAAAGTGTGGTGCAAAACTCAAATTCACAGAAAAAGACTAGACTTAATGGTCTGACTGGAGGAACCCTCAAAGCCATGGCCCCTGGATGCTCTGTTAACCCAGAACTAAAACCATTCCTGAAGCCCACTCTTCAGGCAAAGATTAGACTGGACTATAAAACATAAAATAATACTCTTGAAGAGTGTGTTCTTAGTTCAAGCAGATACACAAGACCAAATGGGTGGCTCCTGTCTGGAGGCGGGATGAGAAGGCAGAAAGGGACAGGAGCTGGTTGGATGGACATGAGAAACTCGAGATGGAAAGGGGGAGTGTGCTGTCACATTATAAGGATTGCAACTAGAGTTGCATACAGTACGTGTATAAATTTTTGTACGAGAAATTAACTTGAGCTGTAAATTTTCACCTATAGTGCAATTTAAAAAAAAAAATTCTCTTCAGTTTTTCCTCTGCTAGTTAACAGCACCACCACCACCCCCCCTTCTCCTTTTGTAGCAAAACTCTTAGAATTATTCATACTCACTTCTCCAATATCCCTCCTCTCATTCTCTAATAAAACCTTCTGGTTGGAATTTCTCTCCCCATCACTCCGATCATGATGCTTTTGTCATTCTCAGGACACCTGGTGTGGCGAAATCCAGCCTCAGGCCTCCCCTTGCCCACTGAGCAACACAGCGGTACATCCCCCTCCTTCCTGTCCTAGCTCGCTGACACCTGGTCCTTCTCTGTCCTTGCTGCTGAGTCACCTCTTCTACCTGACTCTTCCTGGTGGGGGCCCCGGGCTCAGGGCCTGTGCTCTTCTGTTTCCAGCATGCTGGCTCCCTCTGCTCTGGGGGCATACCAGGCACACACTCACTTTCCAGATTCTGCCCCCTCTCCCTGGAAGACATTTCCAGAAGTCTCCTAAACGAGGCCTGCCCTGATCTTCCTATTTAATCCTGCACCTTGCTATCACCAACCTCCCCATCCCGCATTCCCTCCACCCTTTAGTTCCCATAGCACTTGCCACTTTCTACATAAGGGACTAGCTTACCACAATGGCCTTTTAATGGGGAAAGCATCTTAACTGTCTTGTGCACCTAGGACAGTATCTGGCACATGGAGGATACTCAACAAATCAGTGTTGAATGAACGAATGGGCAGGTTCTTCTTCCTCTGGACAGACGTGGAGGCTGACACTTGCTTCCAGCCTGGGGCTGGCTCCTGCCCATGGGAGAAGGCAGAGCTGGGAGAACCCTGCAGGAACAGACAAGGCCCTGAGGAGTTTACTTGTCCCCTGTGACACATCAGCCTACGAGAGTTGAGATTTTCGCTACTGGCAACTGAAACGCCTTCCATGACTTGGGTTTAAGCAGTTGTTCAGAAAGAGTTCAAGAAATCACTCTTCAGTAGTTCGGAAGTAAGTAGTGACTGACAGCTGGTACGATGGGCGTCAGTGGTGGGGGGGGGCTCTATTCTGCCTCCCCCTGCTGGCTGCACTGCAGGCTCTCACACAGGATTTATTCTAATATTATCCCACGTAAACAATGGTTTTCATTAGCATTCATCCCAATTAACACTCAATGCAGGGAGCAGAACGCAAACCCCACACCTGTAGCTGAGGAAACGCAGCTGTCAGAGGAGCTCCCTGGGCCTCTGTAAAGACACAGCCCCCTAATGAGCAAGGTTCCTGGCAGGCACACACAGGGATGCACATGGGCACTTGTTCAGGGACGCCAGTGCCACGGGCCCACAGACATGGAAAGTGTGTCTGTCCACGTGGTTGCCACACATGCAGGTGCAACCTGATGCTTTGGGTCTTCAGGAATACCCAGGCTCCAGCTTCTCCCCTCTGATGCTCCCTCTCAGCCTCTGCATTCTCTCAGCTCCAGCCCTAGCTGAGGCCTCTTAGGCATTCTCTGGCCTCCAGCCTCCCACCAACCACCCTGCACTGCTGCAGGGGACCTTCCTGCACCCAGTCTGTGCAGTAGTCAAAGGCACAGCTCTGTGGTCAGAGTCTGATCCCTGTCCCGGCTCCTTTGTCTCCCATGGGTGACCTTGGGCGATGTCTTAGTCATCTAGTGCTGCTATAACAGAAATACCACAAGTGGATGGCTTTAACAAAGAGAAGTTTATTCTCTCACAGTCCAGTAGGCTACAAGTCCAAATTCAGGGCGTCAGCTCCAGGTGAAGGCTTCTCTCTCTGTCAGCTCTGGAGAAAGGTCCTTGTGATGCATCAGTCTTCCTTCAGTCTGGGAGCATCTCAGCACAGGAACCTCAGGTCCACTGTTTTCTTGGTGGTATGAGGTTCCCATGTGTCTCTGCTCACTTCTCTCTTTTATATCTCAAAAGAGATTGGATTAAGACACTATCTAATCTTGTAGACCTCATCAGTATAACCTCATCATAGTGACAGAGTTTACAACACATAAGGAAATCACATATAACCTCATCACAGTGATAGAGTTTACAACACATAAGGAAATCACATCAGATTTACAAAATGGTACACAATCATACAATACTGGGAATCATGACCCAGCCAAGTTGACAGATATTTTTGGGGGACACAATTCAATCCATGACAGGCAAGCTCTGGTGCTTCTTGGAGCCTCGGCTTTTGTGGTGTAAAATGGACATGAATGGAGATCACATCTGGCGTGTGTTAGCCCCTGGTCTGAGCACGGTAGCATAGGAATGGCTGGACTGGTCACTGTCATTCCCCCGCCTGCAGCCTTCCTTGGCCCTCTACCGGTATGACACCGCACAATTGGAACACAGGACTTTCCCTCTCCTCGTTCACAAAGGAAGTTCAAGCTTCTCCACGAATGGGCAGCAATCTGTCTTCTTAAGCAGCCCTGAGCAAGCCCACACCCCCTGCCTTGAGTGTCTCCCACATCCCACCCCACCTCCCTCCATCCATCCCTGAGGGAGGCCTCTCTCAAATCCCAGCCCGCCCGTTTAGGCCCTTGTTCTCCCTCTGCACTTTGTAACCTGCAACCTGCAACGGGTGGTTGATTCTTGGGTCAACTCTTTCAGAGAAACACACCCGTAGTTTCTAGACCTGTGGGGTTTCAGATTTAATACACACATATACAAATCCATAGTAAACAAAATATCCAAATTTTAAATAAAGACAATGTCAATATGTTACTAATTTTTCCTTTTGCCTCAGGTTCCAGTATGACTAGGCAGGTATCCTATCTTCTTAAAATTTTAACATTTTATTCAGCATGGAAATTTTGCATTTTTTTAATACTGCATTTTAAAATATTACATATCTTGATTATGAGGTTTTTAGTTCCTTTTTAAATCTTGCACCTGAGGCAAGTGCCTCGCTCTCCTCACCCTAGTTTCAGCCTCTCCCAAAGCAATTGTATTCGACTGTTTATCTTCTGGTGAAGGAAGACTCCAGCCCAAGCCACTTCCTGCCTAAGAAGGAATGACAAATCAACCCAAACCAAGAGTAATTAAGGAAACCTTGGGCGAGAAAATGAGGAAAAAGAGAGGCAGAGAAACAAAGAGAAAAAGAGACTGACAAAGACAGGGAGAGAAAGGCAGAGAGAAGCGAAGACAAAAAGATTAAAGGTAACAAGGAAGGACCTGGGACCAAGTCAGTGACTGTGGGAGTTTATGCAAATGACTCCCCGCCCATTGATCCAGTCTGTCCTTGTTTGGAAGGTTTTAGTTTTCAAAGAGCTAGTATTTATAATCTGTCAAACACAATAGCAGGACTAAAGTACGTAATTCAGTGGCTCCAAAACAAATCTACTGTTTGTCCTGGATTATCTAAGGAGTTGAAATAACCTCCATGGGAACTTAAGGCCCATATCCACTTACAGATGCGTTTCCCACCTCCTGCCTGTTTACCCTGTGATTATCTGTAAAAGCAAAGGCCAGCGTGTAGAATAAGATAGTCTTCCATACCTAGGGTGAGCAGGTGCCCCTGTATGCTCAGGAATATTTCAGTTTACACCTGTTGTCCCTGTGTAATTATGAATAGCACCCGTCACTCTCAGAAGTGGCCCCATTTGGACAGTAAACTGTGTAATCCCCTTATTCATACATGACTGCTGAATGAGTTCTTTGAGCCTCAAAGCAATTCTTGGAGCAAGCAGAGTAGATAGGGTTATCTCTGTTTAGTAGATGAAGAAACTGAGGGTCAGGGAGGTTATGACCGTGTCCAAGGTTATAGAACCGTTAAGTGGAAGAGCCAGGATTTGAAGACGGACTCCAAAACCCATGAACTTTCTACCATGCCATACAACTACTACCCAGGCTTAAGGAACAATTTAAATTCAATAGACTTCAAAACCAGGTCAGGACTATCACAAGTGACAATCCACAATTCCATCCTAAGACACCAATGGTATCTGTGGCCCCTGGGCTTTTGAAACCAGAGAAAGGAGGCTACTCACAGCTAACTGAGCCAATTTAGTTTGTCAAAATCTAAGGTCCCCGTTAATGGCAGCCCTGATGTTTTCCAAGTGATAGATGTGTGATAATCCACCCAAGACAAACTCTATTTTACTAAGTTCTGTTGGTGGACCCCTGGTGGTGTAGTGGTTAAGAGTTTGGCTGCTAACCAAAAGGTCAACAGTTCAAATCCACCAGCCGCTCCTTGGAAACTATTAGGCAGTTCTACTCTGTCCTATAGGGTTGCTATGTGTCAGATCGACTCCACTGCAATGGGTTTTGGGTGTTCCACAGGCTGGTGCTCATTAACCCTCCTCCCGGCCAAAACCACTTTCCTCTGTTGAACTGGAGTCAGAGTAGAGAATGGGGCAAGATAAGGCAGGAGAGGTGGGCAAGAGTCAGACCATGTAAGGCCTTGAAGTCCCTGTTAAGAATTTGGGTTTTAATCCCAAGAGTAATAGGAAGCTGTTGAAGAACTGTAAACAAAGGGGTAATGTAAATAGTCTCCTGTTTTTGGAAGATTTCAGGGAATCAAAATAGGGCAAGAATGTTTGCAGACTGGTAATAGAGGTGAAACTGACCAGACTGGATTAGGATTGGCTCTGAGAGTGAAAAGGAGCAGGGGAAGAGGGTCAAAATAACTTCCACTTCTGGGTGGAAAATGACATTCAAGAAGAAGCAAGTTTGGGGGGCCTCAAGCCATGCGATTTGTTTTGGATGCGTGGGCCAGATTTGAGAAGCCTTTGAGAAATCCGTGGTAGAAGCCATGTAAGCAGCTGAGTATTATGTTTGAAGCTCCAAGGTGTGGTCTGGACTGGAAACTAATGGAAAGTCATCTGCATATACACAGTATTGAGTTTTACAGCCCCTCCAAGGGTGCGGTTCACTCAAGGATATGCCCTCCACCAGGGATTGGAGTGGAGTTAGAGTCTGGGCTCAGTTCTTTGTCCAAAATACTGCTGGCCCTGAGGAATTATAATATTGCTTGGAAGTTAGAGAAATGTTTAGTCACCAAAATAGTCTCCTCTTCCTTTCTGTTCGCTCAGACCACCTTTCCCGCTCCCCCAACCATCTAGAGTCTTCCAGCCCTAATTAAGCTCCTCTTTGAAATTCCTTCAGTAGGGCTTTTGTTTTTAAAGCACGTCCCAACATCTCTCCCTAAGGGAGCAGCTCTCATCACCGAGGGCTTCTCAGTAGCTGGCCTGCTGCTCTGGGTTTCGAATCATCAACTCATATAATCCTCATTACCCCCTTGGGAGATCAGGGTCATCCCCATTTTACAGATGAGAATCCTAAGGCACCAAGAAGTCAAGGAACCGAACATAACAACGAAGACACAAACATCAGAAAACAAAATAGATAACTGGGACCTCACAGAAGTTAAATACCTATATTCATCAAAAGACTTTATCAAAAGAATAAAGAGACAAACTACAAACCGGAAAAAAAAAAAATCTTTGGGAATAATATAACTGATAAGGGTCTAATATTTAAAATATATGGTAAACTTCTACAACTTAACAGCAAAAAGACAACCCAATCAAAAACCGGGGAAAGACATGAACAGACACCTCACCAAAGAGAATATTCAAATGGTCAAGTGACCCATGAAAAGATGTTCAACATCATTAGCCATCAGAGAACTATGAATCAAAACCACAGTGAGATACCATTTCACTCCCTCTCGAATGGCTAAGATAAAAATAAATAAATAACAAGTATTGGAGGGGAGATGGAGAAATTGGAACCCTCATCTATTGCTGGTAGGAATGCAAAATGGTGCAGCCATTGTGGAAAACAGTCCGGCAGTGCTACGGATTTAATTGTGTCCCCCAAAAATATGTGTTGTAAATCCTAACCTCTAATGCCTGTGGTTATAAACCTGTTTGGGAATGAGTTGTCTTTGTCCTGTTAATGAGACAGGATTAGCGTAGGGTGTATCTTGTGTCAATCTCTTTTGAAATATAAAAGAGATTAAAGGCAAATTAGCAAGCAGAGACAGGGGTACAGAGATGTCAACCCACACAAAGATTGCCCAGGAGAAGAAGCTCAGAAGAGACAAGGACTTTCCTCCAGAGTCAACAGAGAGAGAAAGCATTTCCTTAGAGCCAGTACCCTGAATTCAGACTTCTAGTCCCCTAAACTGTGAGAAAATAAATTTCTGTTTGTTAAAACCATCCACCTGTGATATTTCTGTTACAGCGGCACAAGATAACTAAGGCAGCCCCTCAAAAAACTAGAGGTAGAACTGCCATATGACCCAGCAATTCCACTCATAGGCATTACCCTAGGAATCTAACAGAAGTGACACAAACAGACATATGCACACCTGTGTTCATTGCAGCACTATTCACAATAGCACAAAGATGGATACAACCTAAGTTCTGATCAATGGATGAAATGGATAAGGAAAATGCAGTACATACATGTAATGGAATATTACTCAGTGATAAAGAAAAATGAGTTCCCAAAACATCTTACAACACAGATGAACCTGGATTGTGTTATACTGAGTGAAATAAGTCAATGACAAACAAACAAATATTATATGTTCCCACTTTTCTGACATGACACGAACAAGTCAATATACAGAAACATGTCCATTAATAGTTACTAGGAAGGAGAGCAAGAGGGGGATTCACTCTCTAGACAGTAGACACTTGTTATTTTTGGTGATGGGAGAGGTAACACTGAATGAGGGTGAAGTGTACACAGCTTGACAAAGGTAAACAATCTCACTAAAAGGTACACAAGAAAAAAGGACCTGTTGGTAATTGCTATGGTATATATAATTTAAAAAAAAAAAAAAAATATGTGGGGCTATATATGTATGTATGCAGGCATACATGTGTGTAAAAAAAACTAAACTCCTTGCCATAGAATTGATTATGACTCATAGTGACCCTATGGGACAGAGTAGAATGGCCCCATAGGGTTTCTAAGGAGCAGCTTGTAGATTTGAACTGCCGATCTTCTAGTTAGCAGCTGAACTCTTAACCACTACGCCACCACGGCTCCGATATATATATTAAAAAAAAAAAAACCTGTTGTCATTGAGCCTATTCTGACTCATAGTGACCCTACAGGACAGAGTAGAACTGTCCCGTAGCATTTCCAAGGAGCAGCTGGTGAATTCTTACTGCCAACCTTTTGGTTAACAGCCGAGCTCTTAACCACTGCACCACCAGGACTTAGATATGTGTATAGGTATGTATATATATATATATATATATATGTATGTATATATATATGTAACCAAATCCATTGCTGTCGAGTTGATTCTGACTCATAGTGACCCTATAGGGCAGAGTAGAACTGCCCTATAGGCTTTCCAAGGCTGTAATCTTTACGGAAGCAGACTGCCACATCTTTCTCCCATGGAGGAGCTGATGAGTTCCAGCCTCCAACCTTTTGGTTAACAGCTGACTGCTAACCACTGTGCCACCAGGGTTCCTTGTGTCTATATATAGATACAGATATATAGGGGTATGCATATGTATATCTACATGCATCTTTGTGACTGTATGCTCATATATTCATGTGTGTATATATATATATATATATATAAAATAAAACACATAGGGGGCACAATTACACAGAAAACTTCTTAGACATAACCAAACACCTCACAGGACTGGATTTCTGGGTTTAAAGGATTAGGACCACAGTCTCGTGGCACATCTCAATCAATTGGCATAATATAGTTCATAAAATTATGTTCTACATCCTAGTTTGGTGAGTAGTGTCTGGAGTCTTCAAAGCTTGTGAGCGGCCACCTAAGATACAACTATTGGTCTCTACTCATCCAGAGCAAGAGAGAATCAAGGAAACGAAAGACTCAAAGGAGAAACTAGTCTCTAGACAAATAGTCTACATGAACCATGGCCTCATCTACCCTGAGACCAGAAGAACTAGATGGTGCCTGGCTGCCACTACCAACTGTTCTAATCAGGACCACAATAGATGGATGCTGATAGAATGGGAGAAAAATGTAGAACAGAACCTCAAATCCCCCTCCTCCCAAAAAAAGATCTACTGAACCAGCTGAGACTGGAGGACTCCCTGAGACTGTTGCCCTGAGATGCTCTTCAAACTTTGAACTGAAACTAACCCCTGAAACTAACACCTTGTAGCTAAATAACAAACTGCCTCCAAAAATAATGATTATCACCTGTAAATACTGTGCTCCTTTAAAAAATCATCTCTATGAGACCAAACAGTCAACAATTACTTTAAAACAGAGATGAGAATGTAAGGGGGCAGAAAAACTAGATTAATGGAAATGGAACAACCAGAATGGAAATAATGAGAATGTTTATGCATTGTGAAGAATGTAACCAATGTAACTGAACAACTTGTGTAGAAATTGTTGAATGAGAACCTAAACTGCTGTGTAAAACTTCACAGAAACACAATAAAATATTTAAAAAAAAAAAAAAAAAGACAATTACACCAAAAAAAAGAAAAGAGTGAACATCTGCTCTTGGACACTTCCCCTAGGGACGTGTAAGCTTTGGGCCAAGACCCCCTCAGACCTCGACCTGTGTGTTTGCATCCATTTTTATTGTACATTAAAGATAGGCCTTTCCCTGGAGTTTGTGAGTCATTCCAACAGATTCACAAACCTAAGAAAGAGAAAGAGCTTGTACCATCTGATCTTGCCCCAGGTGAATGAGGATGAGCAAGGAAGGGCTGCCTGGAGTAGCTAGGGTCTAGACTGACCAAGAAAAGGAAGCTGAGACTTCTACAGGATGTAGCTGCTGTGTGAAGTGGGATTTATTATCCACCACACATTTGGCATGAGAGGTAGATAATCTTAGCCTCCCTAGACTAGTGTTGCACAATTAACATTGGGAACATGAGTTGTTAGAGGACCCTGGTAGAGCACCTGGGACCCCTGAGCTTGCAGCTGGTATCTGAAATCTTGGGCAGACTTGGCAATCTGGAGGACTGTGCTTTTAACCTGTGAAGTTTGGCCTAACTCTGGGTAGCTGGTGTCAGAAGTCTTTTGTACACTCATATATTACTGACTAGCTTATAAATTGTGTGAACTTTCTGGTGGATAATTTGATAATATATATAAAAAACTCTTTAAAATATGTGCTCTGTGTTCTACGGAGAAAACACTGATTGTAGCCCTGGGGCAAGAAATATGAAAGATGAGCCTAGAGCATCTTGTAGTGCCAGAAAATAAGGAAGTGCTCAGGGGGAATAAAAAACCCCATAATGATGGAGGTATGTCAAAGGGACATAGGAGCCAACTGGAAGAGTGTCCAATGGCCAAAGCTGGAGCAAACCGAATAACTGAAGTAGCACTGGATTATAACCTAGAGTATAAAATCAATATCCATGAATCCATTCTGATTTTAAAAAATGATTGAATAAATAAATCAATGAGGGAGAAGAGGCAAATCTCCCATGCAGAAGAATTCCAAATAATTTATATACTACTCCTCTCTCAAGGAGGTAGAGCATATCTCCAGCCCTTAAGTATGAGCTGCACATACTGACTTCCTTCCAGAGAGTACAGCACAGAAAAAAAGAGTAACTTGACACTGGAGAAACCTGACAAACACACTTCATCCGGGTGGTCAAGGTCAACACCAAGAGTGAAAGCCATACTGAAAGCATGCCCCCTTGGTGGATGCGATAAGGATGGCCCTTTACCTCTGTGGTCTTCCTCTCAAAAACTCTTAACCCAAGTCCAGTCGTGAGAAAAATATCAGGCAAATCCTCACTGAAGGACATGCTATAAAATACCTGACTCCTCAAAACTATCAAGGTCATCGAAACCAAGAAAAGTTTGAAAAACTGCCACAGCCAAGAGGAGCCTGAGGGGCTGTGACGACTGAATGCAGTGCAGTATCCCAGATGGGATCCTGGAACAGAGAAGTGACAGTAGGGAAAACTAAGGAGATCTAAATAAACTCTGACTTTAGTTAATCATAATGGATCAATATTTGTTAGCTAATCGTAACAAGTATGCCATACTAATGTAAGATACTAATAATATGGGGAACTGGGTTCAAGGTATTTGGGAACTCTTTGTTCTATCATCACAATTTTTCTGTAGATCTAAAACTGTTCTAAAATAAAAAGGTTGTTTTAAAAATAAAATTCATGTCTTTTGACCTACAAATTCCATTTTGAGAAATGTATCCTGGGGAAATAAATAAGTAAGTTACCGCTGTGAAGCTTGTAATAGTGAAAACTGGAGACGGCGTGAGAGTCCAGCAACATGGGTGAGATGGGAGTGATGTTGCCTGCCCACAGCCTGTGGAAAATCATCAGTCCCTAAAAAGGACATTTCAGCTATGCGTGCAGCTGATAGTCACCATACTTGTTTTTAATTACAAAATAACAGATGGTGTTAACCCATATTTGAAAATGCAGATATAGATGTAGTAAAATAAAGACAAATGGAAAGGACTCAAACAATATACACAAGGTATTAACTGAGGCTGTGCTCATTCAGGGCATTTTCTGATTTTCTATAGTGAGGAAGCTGAAGTTCAGCAAGAAGGAGCTGGTCTGGCCATTCTCGGAAATCAGCGCTGGAGCTTAATTGTCACTGTGTGTGCCATTTTGGTTGTTAAAAACCTTAAAATCATTCTTGTAATAAGAAAAAAGAGTAACTTTTAAAAGTTATCTAGTGTTCAATTCTGTACAAACTCTCACAACACATTCAAGATATGATTTCATTTGTGAACATTCCATGCAACTTTCCAGAAAAATTGGGAGACTGGAGGGAGAAATGTGCAACCCGCCAGGAAGCCAGCTAGCCCGTGTCCTAGGTGATGCTACTCCATTTTCACCTCCTCCTTGACCCCACCCTCACCAACACCTTCAGTCTCTTTCACCAGGAAAGAAGAAGTCAAGCCAGAGCATGAGAAAACTCTGGACAACTCCCTGGAGCCCGAGCTCCTTCCTGCCAGGAAAAATGGTTAAGCCGGTCACCCCTAGGCGCTGCGTAGTTGCCATTTATCTGGCCTCTACTCTGTGAAAGATGCACTTCCTGCTTCCTCCAGTCAAAAAAATTTGTGAAGGACTATGGAATGAGAAAAAAAAAATTACAAAGTATCCTTTAAGCGGAATTCAGAGGCTGTTGTCTAGCAGACCCACCAGGAGTTGTCTGATTCTTTGGGGATGCATAGGCGGTCGTTGGTGGTTCAGTGATAGAATTCTTGCTTTCCATGCAGGAAACCCAGCTTTGATTCCCAGCCAGTGTACCTCACGTGCAGCCACCACCCATCTGTTAGTGGAGGTTTGCGTGTTGCTATGATGATGAACAGGTTCAGAGGAGCTTCCAGACTAAGACACACTAGGAAGAAAGATCTGGCAATCTACTTCCGAAAATCAGCCAGTGAAGCCCTATAGATCACAATGGTCTGATTCTGAAACTGATCATGAGGATGGTGCAGGACTAAGCAGCATTTTGTTCCATTGTACATGAGGTCACCACGAGTCAGGGGCCAACTCAAAGGCAGCTAACAAAACAGCATGGGGACGCACACCTTCAGCTGTAGAGACAGAAGTTAACTTGCGGAGGGCTGATGTTTCCTGTCCATAGCAATGCAAAAGGTGTTCATGGCAATGCAAATGTTAATTAACAGTTAAAGAAACTCTTTGACTTCTTCACTTTACGTTTGTATGAGTCATGATTTAAACTTTTTGAGAATGATTCTTTAGCAGTTTTAAAGGCCCCACTGATATACCCAGTGGATTCACCTGGCAGAACCAGGTGGACTAATTGCAGAAAAAGGGTACTTCTTGGGCTGCAGAAGCTAGGGCAAACCATTTTTTTTTGGCTCCCACAGTGAATCCTAAGCAGAATGGAGCTTTAATTTTGCTCATTCTGTTTCTCTAGTTTTATTTTTCTCATCTTTATAGATTTTGTTTGTTTTTATTTCTGGTTCGTGCATGACTGATAATTCATTTCCCATTGTTGGCAACAATGATTGGGAATTTGACTTTATGGTCCGGCAATCTGGTGACCACTGTAGACGGATGATGGAGACTTGGTGGCACAATGGTTAAGTATTCGGCTGCTAACCAAAAGGTAGGCAGTTCAAATCCACCACCTGCTCCTTGGAAGCCCTGTGGGGCAGTTCTATCTGTCCTGTAGGGTCTCTATGAGTCAGAATTAACTCGACGACTGTGGGTTTGTTTTTGTTTTTGTTTTTTTGGTAAATGGATTTAGAACTCTGTTCCCTGTTGGGGTGAGAAACAACAGAAAATCCAGTTTGTTCTTTTTTTGTGTTTGCTTGGTTATTTGTCTATTTGTCTATTTTTAGCTGAAATCCATTAAGAATTTTGTGCTTACCTGGAAGAACAGTGTTTTGAGATCTGGGGTTGGTAAGGTTTTGTTTTTCTGTGTTTACTTTTGACTTGTGGCTAAAGTTGTAGCACCAAAGCCAAACTCTGTCTATATGCCTGTGTATCATTGTGACTGTGTGTCTGTAATTGAGAAAGACTTGGATCTATTGGTGTGTGGGTGTGAAATAGATTAATCAATTAGATTATTATGTCCCTTAAGTTAAATGAGCTGTGCTTTAATTGGACAGAAAAATAAGCACTTACGTAAACCTAGTATTTCTAACTTCTTTAAATAAATACTTTATGTACTTTAAATATGCTAGACTTTGACAAGAATTCTTCATGCAGAAACTGCTAGCTCAAAAACTATGATCCAAGCTCACGTAAAAAAAAAAACCAAAACCAAAGCCTTTGCCACGGAGTTAATTCCAATTCATAGTGACCCTATAGGAAAAAGTAGACTGCCCTGTAGGGTTTCCAAGGAGCCGCTGGTGGATTCCAACTGCCAGCCTTTTGGTTAGCAGCCGAGCTCTTAACCACTGCACCTCCAGGGCTCCAAGCTCACATAGTTAAGGTAAATCTTTGGCAAATCAAATTAGTAATTCTTGTTTTAAAACAAACAGCTAGGTCCTTTCTCTTATTTATCAGTGTTGAGTATAACACAAGCGCACCTTTTATTTGGTTTCATTCTCATGAAGACATCTGAACTTCCTAAATAAGTTTACAGATCAAAAACTTAATGTTGTTGTTGTTAGGGACGGTCGAGTCAGTGCCGACTCATAGCGACCCTATGCATAACAGAATGAAACACTGCCCAGTCCTATGCCATCCTCACAATAGTTGTTATGCTTGAGTCCATTGTTAGCCACTATGTCAGTCTGTCTCGCTGAGGGTCTTCCTCTTTTTTGCTTTTTTGCTGACCTTCTACTTTACCAAGCATGATGTCCTTCTCCAGAGACTGATCCCTCCTAATAACGTGTCCAAAGTACGTGTTATTAGCACATCATCGCTTCTAAGGAGCATTCTGGCTGTACTTCTTCCAAGACAAATTTGTTCATTCTTCTGGCAGTCCTTGGTATATTCAATATTCTTCACCAACACCATAATTCAAAGGCATCAATTCTTCAGTCTTCCTTATTCATTGTCCAACTTTCACATGCATATGAAACAATTGAAAATACCATGGCTTGGGTCAGGTGACATCTTTGCTTTTTAACCTTGGGTCAAGGTGACATCTTTGCTTTTTAACACTTTAAAGAAGTCTTTTGCAGCAGATTTGCCCAGTGCAGCATGTCTTGATTTCTTGACTGCTGCTTCCATAGGCGCTGATTGTTGAGTCTAAGTAAAATGAAATCCTTGACAATTTCAATATTTTCTCCATTTATCATGACGTTGCTTATTGGTCTAGCTGTGAGGATTTTTGTTTTCTTTATATTAAGCTGTAAGGCACACTGCAGGCTGTGCATTTGATCTTCATCTGTAAGTGCTTCAAGACTTCTTCACTTTCAGCAAGCAAGATTTGGCCATCTGCATATCACAGGTTGTTAATGAGTCTTCCTCCAAACCTGATGCCATGTTCTTCTTCGTATAGTCTGGCTTCTCGGATTATTTGCTCAGCATACAAATTGAGTAAGTATGGTGAAAGGATATAATCCATCTTTCTTGATTTTAAACCATGCAGTATCCCCTTGTTCTGTTTGAACAACTGCCTCTTGGTCTATGCACAGTTCCACATGAGCTCAATTAAGTGTTCTGAAATTCCCATTTTTTGCAATGTTATTCATAATTTGTTTTATATAACATTATATTGTCAAGATTATGAAAAGTGTACATTGGCATTCAACTAAATTGAATAAGTATTCAGATAAATTTATCATATCAATCTATGTTTTGTAGTGTAACAGATTAAATAAATTTCCAAGACATATAGGTAACTTTAAACTTTGAATTGATATTGAATGGAGCTAATTATGGAATAGTCATTGGGTACCTAAGTAATTTCTAAGTAAGACATAATACTAACACATTGATTACTAAGGATAATTTTAAGTTTATATACTTTTGCTTATTTTTGTATTCTACAGAGAGGGCATATCTTTGGGTTATGTTAGTAAGCGTGCTCATGTTTGCCACTTTAAGAAAAAGTAAAAAATATGTGTCGTTGTGGAAATGTGTGTGTGTGTTCATGAGTTTTGCTAGTCTGCTAAAATACTTGTACATAACAATTCTGAATTTTCCACCCACCTCTTAAGTTTTCTCTTTGAAATACAAGTTGGTTAATTTGGATGAAAGTTATAATTCATATGAATAGCTGATACTATACACGAAGCAATAGTGACAAAGAAATACGAGAGTGTATGGGTTTTGCTGTGTTAGACAGTAAAGACTAGTTTTGTTCCAGAATAGGAAAGAACATAGTGAAGGACAAACTGGGAAGTGAATTTTATTTGCCTTGGTTTATAATATCTGAGTGTGAAAAGAAGACGTGAAATATGTTAAATTTTTGGCAAAGTTTATTCACTTTTAATGGATTTGCTTTCTTGATTTACTAGTCAGTGCCTTTACCTACCATATGAAAGGTTATTCTTTACCTTCCATGTAATCTGCCTAGATAGCAGATATTCTGTCTAACTAGAAAAATTTCTGTACTTTGTGCTGACTTTATTAAGTCCTTGATTATTAAAAAAAAAAAAAAACACACACAAAACCAAGACCAAACCTCTTCGCTTGTGAGAGATAAATTCTTTAAAATTATGTCACCTTCTGTGTTTATTTTAAAATGTATTATTATATTAAATAAGTGAGCAGGTATTGTTTCTCAGGTACCCATGATACTCTCTTAATCAAGTGCACAAATCTTCTCTGACAACTCTGTTGATTTTTCCTTTCCAAGATTAGATCCTAAATTTTCATAGCAACCCTATAGGACAGACTAGAACTGCCCCATAGGGTTTCCAAGGAGTGGCTGGTGGATTCGAACTGCCAACCTTTTGGTTAGCAGCTAAACACAACCACTGTGCCCCCAGGGCTCCAGATCCTAAATTTAGAAACATTGAAATAAAACTTTCAGCATCTCTTTAACTAAGACATTCTTTGATATTTCCCAGGGGGCTTCTGGAAACTTACAAAGATGTGTTCTTTCACCTTATAAACAGCAGAGAGATGCTAGAAGTAATTATGTTTTTTTGGTGTGTTCCACGTTTCCATAGTCAGACCCTCTGTCATTAGAGCTGCGTGGGAAAAGTTGTCACATCAGAAGACACTCAGCCTTCCCTAGGTTAAGCTTGTATGGGTAAAATGTCATCAATATAAATATTTCGGAAATTGCACACTTTATAGGAAGCCCCTAAAGGTTTGTCAATGCCCTCACTGTTCATAATAAGTTTTTACCCTCAGGTATACGTTAGTCGGAATCAATCTGACAGCAACAGGTGTGGTTTTTTTGGAAACACTGATCAAAACGCTTATGAAATGGTTATTTCCCAATAGAGAATTTTACTCTCATTTATTTTGGGTTATTGGTTACTGTAATGAATTAACCACAGCTTTTGTCATCTGCAGATAGTTTTTCATTTACTCTTATGTTTGTCTGAAAGTTTTACTACAAGCTACAGACCAGAGTCTGCGTCTTCAACAAAGTAGGGTGGACTGAGAGCCTTTCAGAAAGGACCCTACAAGGCATTCTCAACTGTCGACACTTCAGTGACTAGCCTCTTGGGGGCACTGCTGAGTTGGTATCACTTAGACAACCTTCAGACAGTGCCAATGGACTGAGTCATTACTTCTAGGATTCTTAAGCTAGGGCAGAAGCTTCTTGAAAACAGACTGTTGACAAGAACAAATATTAATTACAAAGAATTGAGTGGGGGCAATTTTATTGTGATTATTTGTTTGGAGTATTGTTGATGTTTTAGTGTTCTTTTACTTGTCTCTCTTCCTTCTTAACCTATAGTATTGCTTTTGTAAATTGAAAAGAAACATTTTAAATGGTATCTGAGTCTCATTCACTGCCAGAATTCAGAAACTCATACTTAGTCCCCTTAATTTTTAATGACAATACAGTGATTTTCATAGATTTAATAAGAAGCTATCCTCCTTCGTACCGAGATATAATTGGATTGTGCAACAAGGGTCATATCTGAAGTGCCATATTTAAGAATGATTCACATTTAACTGGGTATGACAAGCCACAATGCCACAAAGCCCTTCCAAGAAGACCTGTCCAGTCTCAGCCTCACAAGTGGTAAGGAAAAAAGGTTCCTGCAGGCCAGGAGCATTATACAATATGCGGAACTTTGAGAAGGGAAGAAATCACTCAAATGTACAGCAATGAAGGTAAAATCTGGCAGAGAGAGTTCCTTGGATTTGGTTTACTAGCAAATAATAGAGGCTTTTAAAAATCCAATCTGAGATTCCTTATAAAAACTTGCAGGCAGAAGCTAATTCTAAGGCCCTGGTAGTTGCTCAGTGCCATACCGCTCTCTAGATTTGAAAACAATCTCTAGGTGGCATCTGAGTTCATCAACAGTCTTACCACGCCTATGTAAATAACCAGGCCAAACCCAACAAAGCCTGCCTTCTTGTGATCAACAATAATTTTTGCAGATTATTATGATCTTAGGGGAGGGAAAGGGAGACTTCTGAAAAAATTGTGAAAGGCTTTAAACAAGCAAAAATTACTGTGTCCTTTTGATGGAATTCTGGATGTCATCTAGTGGAACCTCAGGGGTGGCCCAGTGGTTAAAGTGCTCAGCTGCCAACCAAAAGGTTGGCAGTTTGAATCCATTTGCTTCCGTAAAGATTTACAGCCTTGGAAACCATACAGGGCAGTTCTACCCTGTCCTATAGAGTCACTATAAGTCAGAATTGACTCGAAGGCAATGGGTTTGGTTTTTGGTTTTTGGTTTTTAGTGGGGGAGGGAGAGTACAGTGTCTTGGGCTGAGCTAGTTTGCAATTCTGTAGAGATCCTGGTGGTGCTAACCAAAAGGTCAGCAGTTCAACCCATCAGTCACTCTGCTCCGCTCCACGGGAGAAAAAATCTAGTGATCTGCTCCTGTAAAGATTATAGCCTAGGAAACCCTTTGGGGCAGTTTTCCTCTGTCCTATAAGGTTGCTATGAGTCAGCATTGACTCCACGGCACACAACAACAGCAGAGACAGAGTTAACTGTGGAAAGTCATCAGAAGATGCAGATGTTTCCTGCCCCTAGCGATGCATGTAATTCCTGTTCAAGGCAAAGTGCATGAATCTTGTCTGGTGGAGAATATAAATTCCTGTAAATCCAGGCCTCGTTTGAACTGGCTGTAGCATCTTACTGCTTCCTCATTAATTAGTCAAGTAAAATCTGTTCATTTTCCATTTGTATGAGATCTACGAGTGTACCTTTTTGAAGATGATCTTTTAACACATCTTAATTCACACAACAACCCTGTGAATTAGGTACCATCACCAAGGCAGTATTGCCCCACTTGTAAAGGGCAGGGCTAATGTCGCAGACAGGATGCTTTAGCCCCAGAACCCACCTCTTTACCACCCCAACACCTGCTTCCAGGTGCCTGAGTATAACCCAAACACCTGCCTGGCATTGGTCCCATGCCCTGTGTGTTCACCCTTCCCCTTATGGGGTCTCCACATCCATCTCCCCAAAGGTAGAGGCAGAGTTACCATGACTTTCTTATGCAGAACAATTTGTCTCTTCTGTGGTTTCTCCCATCCAGGCCATGTTGGAGGCTGGCAGGGGGAGTGGAGAGGGGGACTGTCTTTGAGAGCCAAACATGCTCTTTAAGGTGTTTTATTTTTCCAACAAGTGACCTTTTTACGCCCTTAGGGGCATTTTTGGCTTCTTCCTAGTTCAATCTGTTTAAACCTCAAACTGTAGGCAACTTTTCAAATAGAAATTGTTTTCTTCCTATTACACAAAAATCAAATTCCCTGATGGAAGATGACAATTTGTCACCATGGAATGTGTCCAAGCTTTGCCACCAGCCGAAGATGTTTCCCTAAGAGGAAATTCTAGAATGTGACCAGCAACCACAGTCTCTTGTTAGAATAAGAACATACAGATAAAGCAAATGTTTTGAAAGATAAATGTTCATTTGGATGGATGCTTTCTGTGGGCTTAAAAAATTACAGATGAATATTATGGGTTGAATTGCATCCTCCAAAAAAGCATACTGAAGCCCTAAATTCCAGTATCTGTGAATGTGACCTCATTTGGAAATAAGGTCTTAACAGATGTATTCAGGTTAATATGGGGTCATCTTGAAGAAGGGTGGGTCTGAAATCCAACATATTGATGTCCTCATAAGAAGAGGAAAGACCCAGAGAGTAGACAGTCATGTGAAGAGGGAAACAGAGATTGGAGCGATGCTGCCACTAACCAAGGAGGTCTTGGGGCTACCAGAAGCTGGAAGAGACAAGAAGCCTTCAGAGACAGCATGACCCTGATGACACCCTGAATCCAGTCTTCTAGCTGTGAAACAATACATTTCTGCTGTTTTAAGCCACCCAGTTTGTCGTCCTTCGCTATGGCAGCCCAGGACACTAACACAACACACATGTAAAAACGTGATCCCTGCCTTGGCGCCTTATGAAATCCTCGTGAGCAAAGTAGAGAAAGATTAGCAGACTGCAGGATGATGAGGGCCATCAGGACTGGGTAAATCAACATTCCAAAAGAGGGCATCCAGTCAGGAGTCAGTGGCAGGTGCTCAGTGCTCTGCGTGTGGTTGATTCGGTGGAAGTTAGTGTTTTCATTACAACAAACTGCATCACCCAACCTCCTTATTCAAAGATGAGGAAGCTGAGTCACAGGCTTTGAGTGGGCTGCTGGAGGGGTCACTCAGAGAGTCACAGCAGAGTCACATGTCTTCCTGTCCCTCTACCCTCCCCACCCCCAGGCTCCTCTGGATGGCATATTTAGCACACATTAGGACACAGTCTGGGATGGCAGACTCAAAATATACAGAGATTTACCAAGCTTGACCTGTTAAAAGCCTAAATGTGCAGCGAAACACCAGAAGTTGGTGTAACTGAATGTATTTATTGTGAATAAATAGGATTCAAATCGGGTGGAGTCAAAACGAAAGTATCAGGAAGGTGCTCCAAAGAGGGGATAGTGAAGCAGATTATATAGGCAGGGTCTGGGCAGGGTAGTTTCTTGAAGGTCATTGTAAGTTCCTTTCATGTTGGTTTCTTGGGAGACAGAATCAGAGTACTAACAAGGCTTCAGGGTCAGCCAGTTGTAAAAACAGAGTCATTATGGACATGCCATTTATCAAAGGACATCTGGAAATTTAATCATCAAGGAATTTTGCTGTAAAGGGGGGTTCTTGTTCCTAACCTTAAGTCAACATTTTTCAGCTAGGGCCCAGCACAGCCTGTTTAGGATTTTGGAGTGTCTACACTTCCCCCTTCTGATCATTATTTCAAATGAGATTTATTATCACTTTAAGCTTGGTGAGTGTTTCTTCTGCATAGACTTCTGAATGTAAGATTCGTCGCTCACTGGTGGTCTGGTCTTATGGATTCATGGAGTGTTTACACACCCTCAAATCTTCACTATGCCCTAGCTTTACACTGTGGAGTGGGACCTAGTGTAGACTTGGCCAAATTGTAGGAGCAGTGCTGGCTTTAACAGAAAAAGGTAGAGTTAAAAACTCAGGGAAGATTCCTTGAGGTACGTCAAATGTTGCATAGGTCTGCAAACAGTTAGTTTAGAGCAAAATTGTTGAATAGTCTGAGTAAAAGAACAACAACATGGTAAGCAACAACACAAGCATAATAAAATCATGATATACAGACAATGATAAATAGAGATTTCTTCCAGACTCCCCAACTTGAAAATCATTGTTGAAATAGTTCACCTAGACTGGGAGTAGGATCAGACATTTGGTTAATTACATTTTCCATGTGACATGTATTGAGTAACATTACTAGATTCATCAGTGATGTAAGTACAACACTCAGATTAATTAGAGCACAAGTCTCTCCTTAAGAAACAACAGGAAATCTAAGGCTATTCTATTTTGCAAAGTCATAGCCAAAACTTCAGCTATTTCTCTAGTTATGGTCTTTACAGCTTTGCTGAGTTTATCAACAGAAACTTCTAATTGGAGATCTACAATATCTAAACTCATTTTAAGTCTGATTATTTCCTTTAATGCAAGAACCAGCTATTTCAATAACCAATAGCACTATGCTGACTATAAAGTATTCCTGTGGTAATAGTTTTTCTCACCTCCTAATCCTTCTTTGTTAATATTTTTTAAGGTTTCTTTTCTGGACTCAACTTTTCGTTTCTCTCATATTTATTAATTTTTCCCCTTGGTTAATTGATTCTATATAAACCCATAGAAATAGCATAACAAGAGCCAGTCCACATCTGCAGGTTAAAAAACAAACCCATTAGTTAGATAGTTTAGGAGAAAGAAGAAAATATTTTCTTATATCCAGAAAATAGAACATTAAAACATCAGCAGTACCCCCACATAAAACCATTATCTTTTAGTTCACTCAGTCCTACGCAGTTAATGTCTGTTCCACGTGTTTTTGGATCAGTAGCAGTCTGTAAACTAGTCAGCTTCTACACAAGAGTTCTGGAAATCTTGATTCAGTCCAGTTATATCCACATTCAAACTACCTATCACAGTCCCTTTCATAGGTCCAATAGACTTTTTTTTTTTGAAACACTGTCATCAAGCGCTTTCAAGGAGTCAGCAAAGTAAAAAAACTATCTGCAGATGACAAAATTTAAAAATGGCCAGGGTTAACTTATTACTAATAATAAACCCTGGTGAGAGTTTATTACAAAATAATGTAAAGAAAAATGGTCAATGAAAAAAACTTTAGATAGAATGTCTCTAAACATAATGATTAAAACCATTTTCAAAGAACTTCAGATATAACATATAATATTGAGACATAATACCATATAGTTAAGATATATCAAGAATATACCAAGATTATCAAGTCTCTAAACATCTGAATAGTAATGAAAACTCCATAGGTAAATGATGTCAATTCCCCAGTTAAACCATTGGCTCTTATGCAGCTAGATTCAAAAGAAATAAAGCTGTAACCATGTTATCAAAAAATAACTAAAATTATGACCAATAATTTTATGCTCTTGTTGTCTAATATCAGGCAGAACATAACAGGAGACACTGACACATAAATTTTTAACCCAAAGAAAAATTAGGCACTTCTCTTGATTTGACAACACATTTCATGTAACTCACAACACATTATTTTTCTTTAGCACTTTTTCCTTATCTTCTCTGGCTTTCCTTCAAGAATTTATCATAGGTCATCGAGAAACTGTAACGTTTTCAAAGCCACAGGGCTTGGTTTTCAACATGAAGTCAGGAAATTATTCTAATGAGACACCAAAGCTTTGCCTTCAAAGGAGATTACACAGAGAATAAAACTAACTCTTCAGCCCAGTAATTAAAGAACATTTTTTTTACGTTAACAGCGATAAACCCAATTTTTTGCTTTATATACTATTTGATACTAAAGCCCTTAAAAACTCATAAATTAACTCATCAGCCTTTAGCCACGATAGATAAAAACTTTAACCATATCAAATAAACACCCTTTTAATAAATCTTTAAAACTTTATGTCTTTGTTATGTATCTCTTATAGTACAATCTTGTAAGTGGCAAAAATGAACACATTTATTAACAGACCCATATATATATATATATATATATCCTTTGTCTGTGGCATAAAAAGCAAAGTATATAAACTTAAATTGTAACAAATATTTATTAACTCAATTTAATATCAGTAAATTACCAAAAATCTTGGAAATTATTTTAAGTCTTTATACAACTGTGATTGTAAGGTTGTGTGTCAACTTGGCTGGGCCATGACTCTCAGTAGTTTGGCAGTTATGATGTAGTTTGGCAGTCATATGATAATGTGATCACTTCTATGACAAGATTTGATATAATATGATCACCTCCATGATGAGATCTGTTGTGAGTAGCCAATCTGTCGAAAGGGAGTTTCCTTGGGGGTGTGGCCTGCATCAAATGTAAGTGGACTCTCTAACAAGGCTCAAGTTTTTGCTCACTCTGGATCCTGCAGTTGGCTCCTGTTCATCTGACCTCTGGTTCTTGGGACGTGAGCTAGCAGCTTACCTGCCATCTTGCCTGCCGATCTTGGGATTCGTCAATCTTCACAGCCTGTGAGAAACAGCCCTGCTCTCTGACCTGCTGATCTTGGGTTCACCAGCCCCTGCGGCTACGTGAACTAGGAGAGGCCTCCAGTCTGACGCATGGACTTGGGACATTCCAGCCTCTACAATTGCATGAGCCATTTCCTTGATATAAATCTCTCTATATATACATTTATACACTTAACTGGTTTTGTTTCTCTAGAGAACCCAGCCTAAGACAACAACAATACATAATTACTGTTGAAATAAAGTTTATTTAAATAGTCTATATTTTCATTCAAACTTTTACCATGTCCTGTATTTTTCCCCAATCTGACCTTAGATTTTATCTACTGATTTTCAGAATCAAAAATGCCTCTCTTCTGCCCTACCATTTCATTGATATGCATGTAACCTTAAATCTATGGCTGGGGTGGAAACATTTTCCCAGGCGTTTTCAGATGTGTCTCATAGTGATTTTTGTCCTTTTGCTTTTTAAAATTCCTCTACAATAGAGAGTGCTAGTTTATGGTTCTTTTATGTTGGGGATCCACCCAAGTTCTGATAACTTTATTAAAACAGAATTTTTTTTTTCTTATTTTAACCCTCATCAATGTCCACTTTATTTATCCTGTTCTGTAATATTGCTAAAAGGTCTCCACCTTGTTGGGAGAGGTCCCTTGACACTTTTTCTCTTTACTATTCTCTTGGTAAGCAGTTTAGCCTTCTCCTCTTCAAGATAACCCTTTTTTATAGATAAATCCACCAAATCTTAGCTAACATTTTAACCTTTTTTTATTTTCCGTCTAGGTTTGTTTTATGCTTTCTTTTTATCATTCTGGAACTACTAGTTTTACAAAATTACTCCTTTTGCCACTAAATAAAACACATTCCATACAAAATCTAGCATAAATTACTTAGATTTTGCTTTCTAAGAAACTACTTTTAAGGTAGACATAATACAAAACATAAAAATCTTTGTCAAAACAAATTCTTTTTGATTAATATCTGGAAATATTAGGACTATTTAATTTAATATAGGTGCTTATTTATCACTAAACCAATCAAAATAAAGTTTTTGAAGGTATAAAATCTAATGTAATAATATCATCTGGAGGTAGGAAATTATTACACTGCCATAACCCTATATTCTGCACACTTTAAAAAAAACTTTTAGAGAAGTAATTTAGAATAATTTGTCCTTTTTAAGGCTTTGTTATATCAATCAAAATAAACAATCCATCCTTTTTCAGTGCACTTTTCAAAAAGACCAATTTACATGAAAATTTCTCAAACTAGCTACTGAAAGCACTACTCATAAGACAGATGCAAGGAAGGTTTTCTTGGAAGAGAAAAGAACTGAGACTTAAGACGACATCATGAAAATACTAGCAACTAGGACTTGAATAAACATTTCACCAAAGAGGACATTCAAATGGTCACCAAACACTTGAAAAGATGTTCAGTGTCATTAGCCATGAGAGAGATGCAACTCAAAACCACAATGAGATACCACTTCTTTCCAACTAGGATGGCTATAAAAAAAAAAAAGAAAGAAAGAAAAGAACAAATGTTAGTGTCTTAGTCATCTAGTGCTGCTCCAACAGAAATACCACAAGTGGATGGCTTTAGCAAAGAGATGTTTATTCTCTCACAGTCCAGGAGGCTACAAGTCCAAATTCAGGTCATCAGCTCCAGGGGAACACTTTCTCCATCGGCTCTGGAGGAAAGACAGTGTCATCAATCTTCCTTTGGTCTGGGAGCTTCTCTGCACAGGAACCTCAGGTCCAAAGGACACGCTGTGCTCCCGGCACTGCTTTCTTGGTAGTATGAGTTTCCCATGTGTCTCTGCTCGCTTCTCTCTTTTATACCTCAAAAGAGATTGGATTAAAACACTATCTAATCTTGTAGACGTCATCAGTATAACCTTGTCACAGTGACAGACTATACAACACATAAGGAGATCACATATAACCTCGTCATAGTGATTGAGTTTACAACACATAAGGAAATCACATCAGATTACACAATCATACAACACTGGGAGTCATGTCATAGCCAAGCTGACAGATATTTTGGGGGGACACAATTGAATCCATTACAATTGGTGAGGATGTAGACAAATTTGAACCCTTATTCACTGCTGGTGGGAATGCAAAATGGCACAGCAGTTGTGGAAAACAGTGTGATGGTTCCTCAAGAAACAAAAATAGAACTACCATATGACACAGCAACTCCACTCCTAGGAATATAACCTAAAGACTTGAAAGCAGAGACTCAAACAGAAACTTATACACCAATATTCATTACAGCACTATTCAAAACAGCCAAAAGGTGGAAACAATCTAAATGCCCATCAACAGATGAATGGATAAACAAAATGTGGTACATACATACAATGAAATACTACTCAGCGAGTAGGAGAAATGAAGTCTTGATACATGCTACAGTATGGATGGAGCTTGAAGACATTCTGCTGATCAAAATAAGCCAATCACAAAAGAATAAATGTTGTGTGACCTCACTTATCTAAAAAGACTAGAAAAGGCAAACGTATAGACACCAAAGTTTAATAGTGGTTACCAGGGGCAGGAGGGAGGAGAAAAAGGAGGACATTAACAATGATGGAAAAATTGCATTGATTAAGGGTAGTGTAGCCCAGTCAATTATTGTAATTGCTGTCAATAAGCTGTACACCTGTAAAAAGTTGAATTGGCAAAAGTTATGTAGACATATTTACAATGATGACAAAAAAAAAGGAGCTTCATAGGCTGCTTGTATACAACCAAAAACCTCATGGGATTTGGTTCCTTGGTTTGGAGGTTTAGGGTCATGGTTTCATGGGACATCCCAGTTAATTGACCTAACAACATGTTTAGTGCTTCTGTTCTATCTCCAAGTTTGTTGCATAGTGCCTGGGGTCTTAAAAGCTTGCAAGTGGCCAAACAAAGCACAACAATTGGTCTCTATTGACCTGGAGCAACAGAGGAAGAGTTAGGAATAGGAGGAGTAACATGGAATGTGTGGCTAATTGCCTCCATGAACAGCTTCCTCCTTTGCCATGAGACCAGAAGAACCGGATGGTACCTAGTTACCATTACTGAACATTTTGATCAAAGATTCCATAAAAGAATCCTGATCAGAAGGGGGGAAATGCAGAAGAGAATTTCAAAGTCTCATGGACTCCAGACTTCCTGGAACCATGGGGGCTGGATGAACCCCTGAAACTATTGTCCTAAGATAATCTTTAAACCTTAAACCAAAAATATCCCCTGAAGTCTTCTTAAAACTGAACAGTAGTTTAGCTTAACTGGTAAAAATGACCTGCCTTGAGCATTATGCTCTTTTAAGAACTATCTATCTATATAGGATCAAATTGACAACAACAGCTCAAAAGATTAGACAGGAATCTTAGGGGGGAATGAGTTTACATTAATGGAAGAGGAACAACTCAGAAAAGGAAGGTGAGAATGGTTGCACAATTCAAAGAATGAGAGAAGATCTGAGAGTTCTTACCATGGTCCCTAAGAGACTGGAGAGAAGAAGGAAGCAAAAAGGAATGCTTTATGGTGTGAGCCCAGTTCCTGATGTCCTCTAAGTATTTGGGGATGTGGGAAGATGTCTTCAGAATCTCTTTTTTTTTTTTTTTCCTTTTGTAAAGCAATAGTTTCATTAAGGAGCTTAAGGTTATCTTTGGTCAGTTTTGAAACAGTGTCTTTTAGAGGGGCTATTTTAGAATCCTGAATACATTTAGAAGCATCATATTACCAATCAAACTAAGCATCTCTGTATGGTTTTCTAGTTTTTGTGCAGTGATTTTCTAATTTAGACCTTAAATATATCAGTTTCTCCAATTGGAAAGAACCCCAAAGTAGCAACTGGTTTGGCAAACTGTCGTTAGTGAGCTTAAACCATAAGTCCAAATACAAACAAGACATAGACCCATAGTTCTTGGCCATGTAGTGAACCAAAGTTCCACTGGGAAAACTTGCTGCTTTCTTGGATTGGTAGATCCCATTTAGACAGCCCTAAGTGACATGGAACAACAAATTCATCTAACTAACCATAAATATTGTATTCTAGCCCAAAACACAAAAGAAGCAGACCTTGAGAATCCAAGAGGGCTTACCTAGATGACCTCCAGATGCTCCGTGGAGACAGTAAGCTGAAAGAGCTTTTGTGACACCATGTCTGTGTCCAACAAGTGCTCTGGGGGATGTTGGTAAACCTCTTTGGATCCCATTCCTGACACCAGGAATTCTTAAAAACCTAAATGCACAAACAACAGAAATTGTATAACACAGTATATTTATTGTGAGTGGATATGATTTGAATAGGACAGTGTCAAACTGAAAGTATCAGGAAGGTGCGACAAAGAAGGGATAGCGAAAGCAGATTATATAGGTGACGTCTGGGCAGGGTACACTCCTGAAGGTCATTGCAAATTTCTTTCATGTTGATTTCTTGAGAGATAGACTCAGAGCATGTCCAAGGTTTCAGGGTTAGTCAATCGTAAAAACAGAGTCATTAAGGACATGCCATCTATTAAATGATATCTAGAAATTTAATCATCAAGAAATTTTGCTGTTAGGAAGGGTTCTTTCTCCTGACCTCAATTTGACCTCTTTCAGCTACGGCATAGCACAGCCTATTTTGGACCTTGGGGTATCTACAAACCCTTGGGCCATGTCAAGCAGATAAAATGTGGCCACTGTAAATGCCAGGGTTTGCCATAGTTTTTAAAAACTCCAGTCCAGAAGATGGCAATGTAAACAGACCATCATTCTGACCCTCCCTCACAAATATAACAAGAAAACAGTGCTCTACTTTGAAGAAGTCTGAATAGGGGAACAAAGGAAAGAAGAGGGGAACTGCCAACATGCAAGAATCAACAAATTAACAATGATAAGGTAGGATAATTGCTTCTTCCACTGTCCCTGGCCCTCCTCCCAGCCATATAGACCACCAGCTGCTGTGAACTGGAGAAGTGGCCCCAGCAAAAGGGCCTTCTACTATAACTACCACAATTCTGCCTGTACAAAAAGACAAGACCCCAAGCTATGTTCTAAAATCAATGAGGCAGGCCTCCCTGGGGGTCCATTTACAGTGTCAGCACCTTCCCCACACAGACACTGTCAGCAGCAAGCCTACTGTGAATTGCTACAAAAGGTGCCTGCAGTGGAGTCTCCTCTCATTGTCAGCTTTGTATCTGCCTCCTTGCACACTCCCATAACTCGGGCCTCTGAAACCAATAGGGCAGACTTACTGCGGAGTCTGTTAGGGTCTGTCTGCTCATCCTTTTGGTCAGTGCTGAGGACTGCTGAATGAGGCCACTGTGTGCTAGGAAGTAGGCACCTTGAGTGGAGGCTACACCCACAGGCAACATACTACAGAAACGGCTCTGATAACACGGCAAACCTCTCTTGGAGTCCATCTGGAACATGACAACCCCTCCCCCACCTGGACAGTCATCTGCAAGCCTGCTGTGAATTGCTACAAAAGGCCCCTGCAGTGGAATCGGCTCCCATAGTCAGCACTCTCCCTGCCTCACCCATAGCTCAGGCCTCTGAAACCAACAGGATAGACCTTTCCAGTGGTCAATTTGGGTTAGTCTACCCTCACTTCTGGTTGGCGCTGAGGACTGCTGACTGAGGCTGCTATCTGTGAGGAAGCAGGCATATTGAGTGGGGGTTGCACTTACAGCAAACAATCTACTGTGGGGTTCTGATAGCAACAAGGCAGACTTCCATGAGATTCTGACTGGAATGTGACACCCCATCCCACACCTGGTAACTATCGGTTGCCAGGCTATTGTAAACTGCTACAGAAGGCCCCATGCAGTGGAGTCTGCTTCCATAGTCACAACTTACCTGCCTCCCTGTACATCCCATGGCTCAGGCCTCTGAAACCAATAGGAGAGATGTCACTGGGGGTCATTTTATCTCTGTCTGCACTCTCTTCTGGTCAGTGCTGAGGACCGCTGACTAAGCCTGCTGTGTGCTAAGAAGCAGGCATCTTGACTGGAGGCTACACCCACAACCAACATACTACAGGAAAGGCACTAATAACAAGACAGACCTCACTGGGGGTCCGTTTGGAGTGTGACAACACTTCCCCCACCTGGTAACTGTCGGCTGCTGGACTGATACAAAATCCTATGGAAGGTTCCCTACAGTGAAGCCAGAAGGAGGGTTATATAATTGGAGACTGCTCTCTCAATCACCAGAGACACTGGGGATCTGAAACCAACAAAGCAGACCTTTGGGACGTATTTCTGGGGAGTGCCAGCCCCTCCTCCTCCTGAAACGAAGGAAAGTCTGCTTGCGCTTCCTCTGCATGCCATCTCAGGCATAAGCAGCCCACAAAGAGCAGGGAATGAAGCCTTGGGCAAAACTGGAGTGTAACACCCAGCCCTGAAGGGGGCTCACTGGGAGTGGGTTTTCTGACTGAAAACGTGGTTGCAAAAACAGGGAGTAATAACCAGAGGGAGAGGACTGAGCCCCCGGGTGGAACAGTTTGATTAGAGCATGATATCTTGCCTGAATGGCAGTGCCTCTTGGTGGACAGACTGAGCACAGCATATTCTCTTCTGCGTTTGGGAGACATTGAAAGTTGAAAACTGAGATCTGGAACTTGTGAGTCTGAATTAAACCAGAGAGGGAAAAGGAATTATCACACAGAGAGGGAGAGGAAATGGTAAGCAAAGGTCAAAGGCTCTGCCTGCCTAACAGTTTTTTACAAAAAGTAGTGTAGGCAAAAACATCAAATACTGGAGAAAACTGAGAAAGTTAACACCCGTAGAAATGCCAATGCCCCAACGAAAATCACAAGACACAAAAAGAAAAGCAAAACGATAGCTCATCCAAATGAACATGATGAAGGGAGTGAAAGTGAATCTAGAGAACACCAAATAATGAAAAAAAAAGGAAAAACATAATACAAAAACGTTTAACATAATTAAATATCTAAGGGAAAACATAGACAAGAGTTAAAAGAAATAAGGAAAACAGTGAAAGAAAAAAGGAGAGTTTAAAAAAGTGATATTGCAACTGAAAGGTAAAATAACTGAAATGAGAAACACAATAGAGGGACTTGGCAACAAATTTAGTCGGGCGAAAGAAAGAGTCAGTGAACTGGAAGATAAGACAGTTAAAATTACAGAGCTGAAGAACAACAAGAACGGAGGGTCAAGAAGGCTAAATACCGTTAAATGAAATTATGGGATGGCAACAAGAGATCTAATATAGGCATCATCAGCATTCCAGGGGAGATGAGAGAGAAAAGGACAGAAAGAATATTTGAAGAAATAATGACAGAAAATTTCCCCAATCTGACAAAGGACATGAATTTACAAATCCAAGAAACTCAAAGAACTCCAAGCAAGGTAAACCCAAAGATATTCTACACCAAGACACATCATAGTTAGGCTCTGAAAAAGCAAAGATAGAGAATCCTGAAAGCAGTGAGAGAAGCAAACAGTCACATACAAAGGATTCCTGAAAAGATAAAGTGTCAATTTCTCCGCAGAAACATTGGAGGCTAGAAGGCAATGAAATGATATATTTAAAGTGCTGAAAGAAAAAACTTTCAACCAAGAATACTATGATTGTGTCTTAGCCATTTAGTGATGCTATAACAGAAATACCACAAGTGGGTGACTTTAACAAAGAGAAGTTTATTTCCTCACAGTAAAGTAGGCTAAAAGTCCAAATTCAGGGCATCAGCTTCAGGGGAAGTCTTTCTCTCTCTGTCGGTCTTCTTCTCATCAGTGTTCGCACAGACTAGGAGCTTCTCCACGCAGGGACCGAGGTCCAAAGGAAACGCTCTGCTCCCAGCACTGCTTTCTTGGTGGTATGAGGTCCCCCTGTCTCTCTGCTCACTTCTCTCTTTTATATCTCAAGAGATTGCCTCAGGATACAATCCAATCTTGTAGACTGAGTCCTGTTTCACTAACACAACTGCCGCCCATCCTCCCTTATTAACATCATAGAGGCAGGATTTACAACATACAGGAAAATCACACAATACAGGGAATCATGGCCCAGCCAAATTGATACACACATTTTTGGGGGGGACATAATTCAATCCATGAACGGATCGTTAAAGTTGTGTGGCGGGGCAACGATTCTCAGTGGTTTGGCAGTTATGATGTAGTTTGGCAGTCTTATGATAATGTGCTCACTTCCATGATGAGATTTGATACAATATGATCATCTCTTTATGGGATCTGCTGTGAGTAGCCAATCAGTTGAAAGGGAGTTTTCTTGGGTGTATGACCTGCATCAAATTTAAGCAGACTCTCTGACAAGGCTCAGGGGCTTTTGCTTGCTCTGGATCCTGCACCTGGCTCCTATGCATTTAACCTCCATTTCTTGGAACTTGAGCTAACAGCTTACCTGCCATCTTGCCTGCCAATCTTGGGATTCATCAACCTCTGCAACCTGTGAGCCAGGAGAAGCCTCCAGTCTGACTCATGGACTCAGGAGGTTCCAGCCTCTACAACTGCGTGAGCCATTTCCTGGATATAAATCTCTCTATATATTTGTAAACTTTGTTGGTTTTCATTCTATAGAGAACCTAGCCTAGGACAAATACTACACCCAGTGAAACTATCCTTCAGGAATGAGGATGAGGAGGCGTGACCAACATGGTGCTATAGATAGAAGCACCACACCGTCCCTCCACAGCAAAGACCTGAAACACTAAGTAAAACAGAACCAAACATCAATCCTGGAACCCTAAGCATCAAATGAAGAGATAAAGAACTCAACCAAGCACTGAATGGAATAAGAAACTGACAGGGGACAGAGAGCAAGGAGAGTCACGAGCAGAGGTCCCCTATCAGCTGAAGAAGCATGAATCCACCATCTTGGACTGTCGGAGACTGGCAGACAGCGAGTACAGGAAAGCAGATTTACGGAGCTCCCAGCAGGAGACAGAGCACCAGGAAACCAGCGAGACATGCTTTCCTACTCCCCAGCCTGCCTCCTCCTGCTCATCCTGTGCCTTGCTGATTCGCCTCACTGACACTGACCAGCTTCTTCACTGCCACTTCTTTGTTGCTGGTGTTGCTTTTTCTCAGCCTCTTTTGGTTTCTTCCCTGCCCCTAACTTCCACCCCCTCCTTTCTCCCAAACACCTGACTCCATGTGCCATCTTTGCTTCTTCTTGACAGGCAGTGGAGCACCACTCAGCTGGGGGACCGCTTCCCTGGTCCACACAGCCACACTGGTGGGATCCCTGGGGGCTTTTTTGTTTTTCTTTCTTTCTGTTTTGTTTTCTTTCTTTTTTTCCTTCTTATCTTTCTTCATTTCTAGATTTTCTGTCTCTTTCTACTTACATTCTTTTCCTGTCTCCTGTATACCTGGCTCTGTGTATCATCTCCACCCCTTCTAGCTGGCCTATACTGTGCAGCTTGAGAGCCACTTCCCCAGTCTGTGCAGCCATGTTGATGGGATCCCTGAGTACTTTTTTTAAAAAATTTATTTATTTATATATTTTTTCTTTATTTCTCAGTTTCTGCACTCAAACAGCAAGCGCCCTCAGCACTTTTTTTTTGCTCCTGTTTCTCTCTCTTCTCTCTTCTTTTCCATACCCAACCTAGCTCTACACATCACAACCTCCCTCTCGCCCTCCCTCCAGCCTATCTTCACAGTGTGCTGAACATTGCACTCCCAAGCAGCATAGGCATGACCTACTGGAACCTGCCCTGCATTGACCACCTGCTCACCTTGTCGTCCCCAGTATGTGCTACAAACAACCCATTCCAGGCTCTCCCCTTCAGCTAGACTTGCCCTGCTGCACCATAGCTTAGCGACAGGCCCTGCCCATTGGACAAGGAGGTGAAAATTATCGTGTCCACAGATGAGCAAACAAAAAACAATGTACAACCTGTTCACACATAACCAAATAAAACAAAAAAGCAAGATGAAACAAATAAATCTACCATCCATAAACAAAGAAAACAACTACTGAATGTCCTGAAGACAGCAAACAATATCAAAACATATTTAAAAAAAAGGACAGGATGGTTCTAGTAAACTTCCAAAATAAAACACCAGATGACATTCCAGTAGAAGAAAAGGCACTAGAACTACTTGATAGGGAATTCAAATCTCTAATATTCAGAGCTACCCAAGAGATGAAGCAAAAAGCAGAAAAAATGTGGAAAAAAGTAGACAAATTCATGGAAAATACAGACAAAAAAATGGAAGAATTCAGGAAAATAATACAGGAACAAAATGTCAAAATAAATTCACAACTAGAAATCATACAAAAACAATTAGAAATCCAAAAGATAAACAACAAGATTTCAGAAATGACAGTGTCATAGAAGGACCGACAAAGAGGTCTGAGACAATGGAAGACAGGATCAGAGAAACTGAAGACACTTGGATACAACTTTGTTTGAAGAAAAATCAGAAAAAAGAGCAAAGAAAAAGGAAGAAACCATGAGAATGATGTGAGATACAATCAAAAGCAAAAATTTACGAGCAATCAAAGTTTCAGAACGGGAGAAAAGGGAAAACACAGAGAGGATCACTGAAGAATTGCTGACAGGAAACTTTCCTAATATCTTGAAGGATGCAAAGCTGACCATCCAAGAAGCTCAAAGAACCCCATATAGGATAGACCCCAAAAGAAAATCACCAAGGTATATCATAATCACACTCGCTAAAACCAAAGACAAAGAATCCTGATAGCAGCTCGAGAAAAACAATAAGTCACATACAGAAAAGAAACAATAAGACTCAGCTCAGATTATTTGGCAGAAACCATGCAGGCAAGAAGGTAATGGAAAGACATATATAAAACCTTGAAAGAAAAAATTCACCAACCAAGAATAATATGTCTTGCAAAACTCTCATTCACATATGATGGTAGAATTAGGACATTTCCAGATAAACAGAAATTAAGGGAATATGTAAAAACCAAACCAAACTTACAATAATTATGAAAGAGAGTCTTTTGGTTTGAGAACAAACAACATCAGAATAACGCCCTGAATCTAGGACACAAGATAGCACCAGCCAGATACCAACCTAGAAAATGAACTCTCAAGGACTATTCAAAACCAAAATATTTACAACAGGGAACCAGAGAGATTAATCTGCAAATGACAACAACGTCAGAACAATAAAAGAGGAAATAAACGGTGTAGGTAAAGAACTTTCTAATGGAGAGGCAGGCAAGGCAATACCAAAAGTAATAATAGACTGGTTCAAACTTAGAAAGATAAGGGTAAATTTCAAGGTAACCACAAAGAAAGTTAACAAATTTACTCATCAAAATAAAGAAGAAAAACATATAGTCTCAGTAAACACAAAATATACAAAAACAAAAGAAATGAAAAAAAATCCATAAACAAAAGGAATTCAGCACTGGAGAGTAACAGGAACAAAGAAAGCATCAGCACCACAAAAAAGCACTAGAAAATGACAACAATAAACTCACAACTATCAATAATTACACTGAATGTAAATGGCCTAAATGCACCCATAGAGACAGAGAGTCAAAGAATGGATTAAAAAAAAAAAAATCCATCAGTATGTTGTCTACAAGAGACACACCTTAGAAACAAAGACATAAACTTATTAAAAATCAAAGGATGGAAAAAATATTTACCAACCAAACATCCAGAAAAAAAAGAGCAGCAGAGGCAATACTAACCTCAGATAAAAAAGACTTTAAAAAAAAATCCACCATGGAAGACAAAGAAGCGCACTATATCATGATTAAAGAGATGATCCAGCATGAAGACATAACATAATAAATATTTATGCACCCAATGGCAGGGCTCCAAAATACATAAAACAAAGTTTAACAGCACTGAAAAGAGAAATTGACAGTTCCATTATAAGACTAGGGGACTTCAACACACCACTCTCAGTAAAGGAGAGAATATCTAGAAAGAAACTCAACAAAGATACAGAAGATCTAAAAGACACAATCAGAAATTTGACCTCATAGACATATATAGAGAACTCCACCAAACAGCTGCAAAGTACACATTCTTTTCCAATGCACGTGGAACGTTCTCCATAACAGACCACATATTAGGCCACTAAGCAACCCTCAACAAAATCCAATAATACAAAATATGTTCTCTGATCACAATGTCATCAAGGTAGAAATTAACAACAGGAAGAGTAAGGAAAAAAAATCAATTACATGGAAACTAAATAACACCCTGTTTAGAAACCACTAATAGAAAAATCAAAGATGGAATCAAAAAATTCCTAGAATAAATAAAATGAGAATGAACGTATTACACCAAAACGTTTGGGACACAGCAAAGGCAGTGCTCAGAGGTCAATTTATAGAAATAGATGCATACATCCAAAAAAGAAGAAAGGGAAAAAAATCAAAACATTAGCTACACAACTCAAACTAATAGAGAACAGCAAAAGAAATCTACAGCCACCAGAAGAAAGGAAATAATAAAGATCAGAGAAGAAATAAATGAAATAGCTAATAGAAAAACAACAGAATCAACAAAACCAAAAACTGGTTCTTTGAAAGGATCAACCAAATTAACAAACCACTAGCCAAACTGACTAAAGAAAAACAAGAGAGGATGCAAATAACTCAAATAAGAAATGAAATGGGAAACATTACTACAGACCCAACTAAAATAAAAAGGATCATAACAGACTACTATGAAAAACTATACTCCAACAAATTTGAAAATCTAGAGGAAAGGAAAAATTTCTAGAAACACACTACCTACCCAAACTAAAGCAAAGTGATGTTGAAAATCTGAACAGACCCATAACAAGAGAAGATATTGAAAAGATAATAAAAAAAACTCCCAACAAAAAAAAGCCATGGCCCAGATGGTTTCACTGGAGAATTCTACCAAACATTCAGAGAAGAGCTTACACCAGTACTACTCAAATTATTTCAGAACATAAAAAAGGAAGGGATACTTCCAAATTCAT
>NW_004444115.1:446325-453047 GCF_000243295.1 Trichechus manatus latirostris
ACTTTAGATGAAGGTTTACAGAACAAATAGTTTCTCATTAAACAGTTAGTACACATATTGTTTTATGACAATGGTTAACAACCCCACGGCATGTCAACACTCACTTCTCAACCTTTGGTTCCCTATTACCAGCTTTCCTGTCCCCTCCTGCCTTGTAGTCCTTGTCCCTAGACTGTTGTGTCCCAATACTGTCATTTTGTTTTATGGGGCTGTCTAATCTTTGGTTGAAGGGTGAACCTCAGGGTGACTTCATTACCAAGCTAAAAGAGTGTCTGAAGGCCATACCCTTGGGCTTTCTCCAGTCTCCATCAGGCCGGTAAATCTGGTCTTTTTTCCAACATTCTTTAAAGAGATGGAAAAAACAGTCATTAACTTTAAGTGGAAAGGGAGGAGGCCCCGGATAAGTAAAGCATTATTGAAGAAGAAAAAAGTAGGAGGACTCGCACTACCTGACCTCAGAACCTACTATACAACTACGGTAGTCAAAACAGCCTGGTACGGGTACAACAACAGATACATTGACCAAAGGAACAGAATCGAGAACCCAGATGTAAATCCATCCACCTATGGTCACCTGATCTTTGATAAGGGCTCAAAGTCCATCAAATGGGGAAAAGACAGTCTTTTTAACACATGGTGCTGGCAAAATTGGATGTCCATCTGCAAAAAAATAAAATAGGACCCATACTTCACATCATACACAAAAACTAATTCAAAATGGATCAAAGATCTAAATATAAAACCAAAAACCATAAAGATCATAGAAGAAAAAATAGGATCAACACTAAAGACCCTAATACACGGCATTAAAGAGGATACAAACCATAACTAACAGCATACAAACTCCAGAAGATAAGCTAGATAACTGGAATCTTCTAAAAATTAAGTACTTATGCTCATCAAAAGACTTCACCAAACGGTAAAGAGAGAATCTATAGACTGGGAAAAAAATTTTTAGTTATTACAAATCCGATGAAGGTCTAATCTCTAAAATCTACAGGAAAATCCAACAGTTCTACAACAAAAAGACAAATAATCTCATCAAAAAATGGGCAAAGGAAATGAACAGACACTTCACCAAAAAAGACATTCAAGCAGCTAGGAGACATATGAGGAAATGCTTGCGATCACTAGCCATTAGAGAAACACAAATCAAAACCACAATGAGATACCATCTCACCCCGGCATTACTGGCACGAGTCAAAAAAAAACAGAAAATAACAAATGTTGGAAAGGCTGCAGGGAGATCGAAACCCTTATGCACTGGTGGTGAGAATGCAAAATGGTACAACCATTTTGGAAAACTATATGATGCTTCCTTAAAAAGCAAGAAATATAAATGCCATATGATCCAGCAATCCCATTCCTAGGAATGTATCCTAGAGAAATAAGAGCTGTCACACGAATAGACATATGCATGCCCATGTTAATGGCAGCATTGTTCACAATAGCAAAAAGATGAAAACAACCTAGATGCCCATCAACAGATGAATGGATAAACAAACTATGGTACATACACACAATGGAGTACTATGCAACGATAAAGAACAATGATGAGTCTGTGAAGCATCTCACAACATGGATGAATCTGGAGGGCATTATGCTGAGTGAAATAAGTCAATCACAAAAGGACAAATATTGTATGAGACCACTACTATAATAACTCATGAAAAGGTTTACACACAAAAAGAAACAGTCTTTGATGGTTACAAGGGAGGGGAGGGGTGAGGGTGGAAAAACACTAAATAGACCATAGATAAGTTGTAACTCTGGTGAAGGGTAAGACAGTACGCAATACTGGGGAAGCCAGCACATCTTGTTCAGGGTAAGGTCATGGAAGCTCCATGGACAAATCCAAACTCCCTTAGGGAGTGAATTACTGGGCTGAGGGCTGTGGAGACTGTCTTGGGGAACACCTAGCTTAATTGGCATAACATAGTTTATGAAGAAAATGTTCTACATTCTACTTTGGTGAGTAGCGTCTAGGGTCTTAAAAACCTTGAGTGGCCATCTAAGATATTCCACTGGTCTCACCTCATCTGGAGCAAGGGAGAATGAAGAAAACTAAAGACACAAGGGAAATATTAGTCCAAAGGACTAACAGACCACAACTACCACTCCTTCACCAGACTGAGTCCAGTACAATTAGATGCTGCCCAGCTACCACCACTGACTGCTCTGATAGGGATCACAATAGAGGGTCCTGGACTGAGCTGGAGAAAAACGTAGAACAAAATTCTAACTCAGAAAAAAAAACAGACTTACTGGCCTCACAGAGACTGGAGAAACCCTGAGAGTATGGTCCCTGATCACCTTTTTAGCTCAGTAATGAAGTCACTCCAGAGGTTCAACATTTTAGCCAGAGATTAGACAGACCCATAAGACAAAACGAGACTAAAGGGGCACACCAGCCCAGGGGCAAGGACTAGAAGGCCAGAGGGGACAGGAAAGCTGGTAATAGGGAAACCAAGTTCAAGAAGAGAGAGTACTAAAAAGTCATGGGGTTGTTAACAAATGTCATAAAACAATATATGTACTAACTGTTTAATGAGAGGCTAGTTTGTTCTGTAAATCTTCATCTAAAGAACAATTTAAAAAAAAATTTTTTTAAAGATTGAGGATGAGATTAAAACATTCCCAGACAAACAGAAGCTAAGAAAGTTCATCTCCACCAGATCAGCCCTACAAAAAATACTAAAGATGAAAGAGAAAAGACACTAGAAAGTAATTCAAAGCTATACATAAAAAGAAAGATCCCTAATAAAGGGATCCGTATGGACAAATAAAAGGGCTTGTGATAAGGTATTCATGCTTGATAATTCTAAATGTTTTGCCCTTCATGTTTTTTAATAATAAATATACAAAAACAAAAATAAAATTACATTACAGGGCACTTGAAATATAAAGACATAATTAGAGATAACAACAACAAAAGGAGGGGAGAAGAATGGTACAGATATAGAATTTCTTGTGTGTTAATGAAGTTGTTACTAATTTACCCTATGAAGTTATAAATACAATCTGTTAAATGTAATATTCTTGGTGACCACTAAGAAAATATCTTTAAAAAAATACACAAATGGAAAGGAGAAGGGAAACAAAATGGTTCACTGCAATAAACTAACAAAACACAACAGTAGGCTGTAGTAAAGAACAAAGGCGAATGTGTCTTAAACATAAAAAACAACAAAACAGCAGAAGTAACTCACTTCTAATTGGTAATTAAAGTGAATGTAAATGCACTATATGCTCCAATCCAAAGGTAGAGAATGATAGAATGGATTAAAAAAAAAACATGATCCAACTATATGCTGTTTACAAGGCACACTCCTTAGACCCAAGTTCACAAATAGGTTGAAAGTGAAAGTATGTAAAAAATATTCCACGTAAATAACAACCAAAAGAGAGCTCGGGTGGCAATCTTAGTATCAAAGTAGACTTTAAGACAAGATCTATTAGAAGAGATAAAGATGGACATTATATAGTGTCTTAGTCATCTAGTGCTGCTATAAGAGAAATACCACAGTTGGATAGCTTCAACAAAGAGAAATTTATTCTCTCACAGTCTAGTAGGTTACAAGTCCAAATTCAGGTCGTCACCTCCAGGGGAAGGGTTTCTCTCTCTGTCAGATCTGGAGGAAGGTCCATGTCATCAATCTCCCTTGGTCTGGGAGATTCTCTGAGCAGGAACTTCAGGTCCAAAGGATGCGCTGTGCTCCCGGCACTGCTTTCTGGGTGGTATGAGGTTCCTGTGTGTCTCTGTTTGCTTCTCTCTTTTATATCTCAGAAGAGACTGGCTTAAGACAGTATGCAATCTTGTATACCTCATCAGTATAACTGCTGCTAATCCATCTTATTAGATCATAGTGATTAATGTACAACACATAAGGAAATCACATCAGATTACAAAATGGTACACAATTCTACAATACTGGGAATCATGACCCAGCCCAGTTGACAGATATTTTTTGGGGACACAATTCAATCCATGATGTATAGTGATAAAAGGGTCAGTTCATCAAGAAGATTTAATAATCATAAATATATAGGCACCCAACATGGCAGCACCTAAATATATTAAGCAAACACCAAAAGAATTGAAAGGAGAAATAGATAGCTCTACAATAATATTTGGAGACATCACTACACCACTTTCAATATTGGACAGAACATCTTGAAAGAAGATAAACAAGTAAACAGAAGGCCTGAATGACACTATAAACCAACTAGACTTAACAGGCATATATAGAACACTTCATCCAAACACAGCATAATATAAATTCTACTCCAGGGCATATGGATCATTCTCCAGGATAGACCACATGTTAAATCACGAAGGAAGTCTTGATAAATTTAAGATTATTAAAATCATACAAACTATTTTCTCTGACCACAATGGAGTGAGGCTAGAAATCTATAACAGAAAAAAAAAAAAACTGGAAAATACACCAACTTATGGAAATTAAACAACACACTATTAAACTGTCAATAGGTCAAGGAAAAAATCAAAAGGGAAATCACAAATGAAAATGAAAGCACAACAAACTAAAACTTATACGATACAGCGACGGCAGTACTCAGAGGAAAACTTACAGCAATAAATGCCTACATGAAAAAAGAAGAAAGATCTCAAGTAAACAGACTAACTCAGCAACTCCAGGAACTAGAAAGAGAAGCGCAAACTAAGCCTAAACCTACCAGAAGAAAGAAAATAACAAAGATCGAGCAGAAATAAAATCGAAAATGGAAAAGCAATACAGAGAATCAACAAAACTAGAAGTTAGTTCTTTGAAAAGATCAATAAAATTGACAAATCTTTAGCTAGACTGACAAAAAAAAAAAGAAGAAGAGAAACGATTCAAATACCAAAAGAAACATGAAAGAGTGGACATTACAATTGACCTAATAGAAATAAAGAGTATTATGGCAAAATATTATGAACAACGGTATGGCAACAAACTGGATAATCTAGATGATTAGAATCACATGACCTAACCAAACTGACTCAAGAGGAAATAAAAAGTCTCAACAGACTCATAACAAGCAAAGAGATTGAATCAGTGATCAAAAACCTCCCAACAAAACAGTCCTGAACCAGATCACTTCAGCAGGGAATTCTACCAAACATTTGGAGAAGAATTAACACCAGTACTGTTCAAACTCTTCCAAAAGATAGATAATGAAGGAATACTCCCTAATTCATTCTATGAAGCAAACGTAATACTGATACCCAAACCAGACAAAGACACCACAAGAAAAGAAAACTATAGGCTAATATCTTTTATGATTATAGATGCAAATATCCTCAACAAAATACTAGCAAATAGAATCCAACAGTATATTAAAAGAGTCATACACCATGACCAAGTGGGATTTATTCCAGGAATGCAGGGCTGGTTCAACATTAGAAAATCAATCAATGTAATACACCACATCAATAGAACAAACGAAAAGAACCACGTGATCGACTCTATGAATGCAGAAAAAGCATTCAATAAAGTCTAACACCATTTCTTGATAAAAACTCAAAGATTGCAATAGAGGGGAAATTCCTCAATATGATTCAGGGCATATATGAAAAGCCAACAGCCAACATTATACTTAACAGAGAAAGGCTGAGAGGTTTCCCCTTGATGTAGGGAACAAGACAAGTGTATCTGCTCTCACCACTTCTATTCAATATTGTATTAGAAGTCCTAGCCAGAGCAATAAGACAGGAAAATGAAATAAAAGATATCTATATTTGAAAAGAAGTAAAATTATCTCTATTTGCAGATGTTATGATCCTATATATACAAAATCCCAAAGAAAACTTGGGGAGCTAATAGAGGAATTTAGCAAAGTTGCAAAGTGCAAGGTCAACAAACAAAAATCAGTGGAGTTTCTATACATCAGCACTGAGAAGTCTGTAAGAAAAATTAAGGAAATAATTCCATTCACAACAGCATCTAAAAGAATAAAATACCTAGGAATAAATCTAACCAGGGGCATGAAGGACTTATACAACAACAACTATAAAGCACTGCTGAAAGAGATTAAAGATGACTTAAATAAATGGAAAGATGTTCCATGTTTTTGGATTGGAAGACTTCATATTTTAAGATGGTAGTACTACCCAAAGTGATCTATAGATTCAATGTAATCCCAATCAAAATTCCAACATCCTTATTTACAGAAATGGAAAACCAATCCTCAATTTTATATAGAATGGCAAGAGGCCCTGAATAGCTAAAGCAATGTTGAAAGTGAAGAACAAAGTAGGAAGATACATTTCTTGATTTTAAAACATACTATACAGCTACAGTAATCAAAATAGACTGATAGACTGGTATAACAATAGACACATAGACCAATAGAATAGAAGTGAGAGACCAGAAATAAACCCACACATCTAAGGTCAACTGATTTTTGAAAAGGGTACTGTCTTAGACTGGGTTCTCTAGAGAAGCAAAACCAGCAAAGTGTATAAATATATATAGAGAGAGAGATTAGATCAAGGAAACAGCTCACGTGATTGTAGAGGCTAGAACGTCCCAAGTGCATGGATCAGGGTAGAGGCCTCTCCCAAGTCACACAGCTGCAGAAGCTGGCAAGCCCAAGATCAGAAGGTCAGAGAGCAGGGCTCCCACTCACAGGCTGTGCAGATTGACAAACCCCAGGTTCAGAAGATAAGCTGACAGCTCAAGTCCCAAGAACGGGAGATGAGATGACAGGAAGCAGCC
>NW_004444115.1:453487-485575 GCF_000243295.1 Trichechus manatus latirostris
AAAATTAAAAATTTTTGTTCATCAAAAGATTTTACAAAAAAATTGAAAAGGCAAGCTACCAATTGGAAGAATATCTTTGGAAGCCATATATCTGACAAGAATCTAATAACCAAAATATATATAAAACTTCAACAACTTAACAACAAAAAGACAAATAACCCAATCAAAATGGGCAAAGGATATGACTAAACATTCCACCAAAGAGGACTTTCAAATGGCTACTAAATACATGAAAAGATGCTCAATGTCAATAACCATCAGAGAGATGCAAATCAAAAGCATAATAAAATACCATTTCACTCTCACTAGGATGGTTAAGATTAAAAAAAAAGAAAAAACAGAAAATAACAAATGTTGGCGAGGATGTGGGGCTTTGAAACGCTTATCCACTGCTCGTAGGAATGCAAAATGGTATAGTCATTGTGGAAAACAATGTGGTGGTTCCTCAAAAATCTAAAAATAGAATTACCATATGACCCAGTAATTCCACTCCTAGGTATATATCCTAAAGACTTGAAAGCAGAGACTCAAAAAGAGACTTGTACATCAATGTTCATTGCAGCCCTATTCACAATAGCCAAAAAGTGGAAACAACATAAATGCCTAGTCTCTGTCAGACCAGTAAGTCTGGTCTTTTTTTGTGTGTGAGTTAGAATTTTGTTCTACATTTTAATCCAGCTCTATTTGATCCCCATCAGAGCAGTCAGTGGTGGTAGCCGGGCACCATCTAGTTGTGCTGGATTCAGTCTGGTGGAAGCTGTGATAGTTGTGGTGCATTAGTCCTTTGGACTAATATTTCCCTTATGTCTTTGGTTTTCTTCATTCTCCCTTGCTCCAGATGGGGTGGGACCAGTGGGGTATCTTACATGGCCGCTCACAAGCTTTTAAGACCCCAGACACTACTCACCAAAGTAGAATATAGAACATTTTCTTCATATTATGTTATGTCGGTTGAGCTAGATGTCCCCCCAAGACCATGGTCCCCAGCCCTCGCCTCGGTAATTCGGTCCCTCAGGGAGTTTGGATGCGTCTATGAGTCTTCCATGACCTTGCCTTGGTCAAGTTGTGATGACTTCTCCAGTATTGTGTACTTTCTTACCCTTCCCCAAAGTTACCACTTAACTACTGTGTATTTAGTGTTTTTCCCTCCCCACCCTGTCCCTCCCTTGTAGCCATCAAAGATTGTTTCTTTCTGTGTTGAAACCTTTTCATGAGTTTTTATAATAGTGGTCTCACACAGTATTTGTCCTTTTGTGATTGACTTATTTCACTCAGCATAATGCCCTCCAGATTCATCCATGTTGAGAGATGTTTCACAGATTACTCATTGTTCTTAGTATTCCATTGTGTGTATGTACCATAATTAGTTTATCCATTCATCTGTTGATAGGCACTTAGGTTGTTTCCATCTTTTGGCTATTGTGAATAATGCTGCAATGGGCATGTCTATTCCTGTGATGGCTCTTATTTTTCTAGAATATTCCTAGAAATGGGGTTGCTGGATCATATGGTATTTCTATTTCTAGTTTTTTAAGGAGTAGTCATATCATTTTCCATAGTGGTTCTACCATTTTACATTCCCACCTAGCAGTACAATCTCCCCACAACATCTCAAATATTTGTTATTTTCTTTTTTTAAAAAATTAGTGCCAGTAATGTCAAGGTGAGATGGTATCTCATTGTAGTTTTGATTTGTATTTCTCTAAAGGCTAATGACCACGAGTAATTCCTCATATGTCTGTTAGCTGCCCGAATGTCTTCTTTGGTGAAGTGTCTGTGCATATCTTTTGCCTGTTTTTTAATTGGATTATTTGACTTTTTGTTGTAGAGGTGTTGGATTTTCCTATAGATTTTAGAGATTAGACCTTTGTTGGATTTGTCATAGTCAAAAAATTTTTCCCAGCCTGTAGGTTCTCTTTTTTTACTCTTTTGGTGAAGTCTTTTGATAAGCATAAGTGCTTAATTTTTAGAAGATCCCAGTTATCTAGCTTGTCTTCTGGTGTTTGTGTATTGTTAGTTATGATTTGTATCCTCTTTATGCCTTCTATTAGGCCCTCTAAAGTTGACCTTATTTTCTCTTCTATCATCTTTATAGTTTTGAGTTTTATATGTAAGTCTTTGATCCATTTTAAATTAGTTTTTGTGCATAGTGTAAGGTATGGGTCCTGTTTCATTTTTTTACAGATGGAAATCCAGTTTTGCCAGCACCATTTGTTAAAAAGACTGTCTTTTTCCCATTTCATGGACTTCGGGCCTTTGTGACCATAGGTGACCATAGGTGGATGAATTTACATCTGGGTTCTTGATTCTGTTCCTTTGGTCAATGTGTCTGTTGTTGTACCAGTACCAGGCTGTTTTGACTAGAAGAAATGAAGTCTTCATGCATGCTACAGTATAGATGGAGCTTGAAGACATTATGCTGAGCGAAGTAAGTCAATCACAAAAGGACACATACTGTATGACCTGACATCTAAAAAGACAAGAAAAGGCAAATGAATAGAGACCAAGGTTTATGATCAGTTGCCAGGGGTGGGAGAGAGGGAGAAAGGGAGGATTAATAGTGATGGAAAAATCGCACTGATTAAGGGTAGGGTTGCACAACCGATTATTGCAATTACTGTCAAAATTCTACCTGTAAAAAGTTGAATTGGCAAAAGTTTTGTGATAGATATACTTACAACAACCACCCCCCCCAAAAAAAAAAAAAGAGTGGCTGCTGAGGCTGCTTATGTACAACCAAAAACCTCTAAGGGATTTTGTTCCTTAGTTTGGAGGTTTAGGGTCATGGTTTCATGGGACATCCCAGTTAATTGGCCTAATAATAGGTTTAGTGCTTCTGTTCTACCTCCTAGTCTGTTGCAAAGTGCCCGGGGTCTTATAAGCTTGCAAGTGGCCACCCGAGGCACAATTGGTCTCTATTCACCTGAAGCAACAGAGGAAGAAGGAGAGTCAGGAATGGGAGGTGGATATGGATATGGAATGTGTAGCTAATTGCCCCCATGAATTGCTCCCATTACTGGACATTTTGATCAAGATTCCATAAAAGAATCCTGATCAAAAGAGGAAAAATGCAGAACAGAATTTCAAATTATCATGGACTCCAGACTTCCTGGATTCATGGGGGCTGAATGAACTTCTGAAACTATTGCCCTGAGATAATCTTTAAACCTTAAACCAAAAATATTCCATGAAGTCTTCTTAAAACCAAACAATAGTTTAGCTTAACTAGTAAAGAATGTCTGCCTTGAGCATTGTGCTTTTTCAGATCTATCTATATGAGATCACACTGACAACAGCAACTTGAAGGATTAGATAGGAAACTTAGGGGGCAGTGAGCTTATGTTAATGGGGGAGGAACAACTCAGAAAAGGAGGGTGTAAATGGCTGCCCAACTTGAAGAATGTAATCAATGTCACTGAATTGTACATGTAGAAATTTGAATTGGTGTATGTTTTGCTGAGTATTCTCAACAACAAAATAAAATAACTCCAGTAAAGTGGGCAAAAATGAAAGAAGTACTGGTTTACAGTGATGGGATTATTACTCATCTTTTCCAGTCTTTATTAAGCAGTGTCCTGTTGCTTCTACAATGAGAAAAGCATGGGACAGGTAATCTCAGACAGGGGCACATGAGGAAGCTTGCCTACCCCTGTGCTCTCTCATGGAGCCTGCTCTGAGTGTGGAGCTGGGGGGGCACACACAGGCCAACAAGAAGTTGATGTCCAGATGGGGGACCGACTTGTACAGATGGACGAGCTGGTGGGAGCACAGAGGAGGCCACCAAAGTGAAAGTCACCTGGGTGAGGGAAAGGGCACTTCTCTGAGGGAAGCACAACAAAAGCAGGGAGAGAAACCAGCCCATAGAAAGAGGACGCACAGGCTCTTCTGTGTCGCTGGCACGTAGATAGGATCCAGGAAGGGAGTGGTGAGCGACTGCCAGAGACAGTCAGGTCCAGATGACAAAGCCAAGGGGTTTGGACTGGTGGCACATATAGAGACCACTGAAGCGTTTAAATGCAGGAGCAGTATGGTCAATACCCGGCAAAGGGTGAACTAGGGGGTGATAGGATGGAGGTAGGGTGTGCTGTCAGGAGGCTATTGCTTTCGTGCAGAGGAAGGATAGCAGGGCCTGAACTAGGAAGACATGGGGAACGGGAGGGAGAAACAGATTCAGGTCTCTGTAAGAGGTCAGACAAGCAGGTGTTGGTGATTGGATGCAAGAGTATGTACCAAACAGGGATGCTGCACACAGCAGAAAACCCTACAATGCGATGGCTTTGCTTGTTTCACACAAAAATAAGCCAGAATATTATTTGGAAATAAACGGTAAAAAAAAAAAAAAAAAGAAACGAAAGAAAGAAAGCAGTCAGGTTGGTGTGAACACAGCTGTGTGATCCTCTCTCCATCTTTCCACTCTGCTTTGTCTTCCTGTGTGACCTCAGGGTCACAACATGGCTGCTGCACCTCTTGCCCTCATTCCAGGTAGAGTAAGGAGGCTAGGGCCTTTCTTTTATCAAGGTTTTGGCTTTTTATTTGAGGATGGATGCCCTCCCTCATCTTATTGGCCAAGACTCTGTCATAAGGCCACCTCTAGCTGCAAGGCAGAATGGGAAGATGAGTGACTTTAGTGGAGTACATGCTACTCTGAAAAATATCAGAGTTCAATTAGGAAGGCGGCGGAGATAACTATGGGATAGGCACCTAGCAGGGTCTGCCACAGGAGGAGAGAGGAGTCCAGGGGGTGCCTCAGGTTTGACAAGGCCAACTTTGAGGTACATAAAGCTTGAGGCGCCCATGGCATGGGGAAGATGGAATTCAGTGGGCAGTTACACGTGACTGTCCAAAGCTTGGAACACTGACCTGAAGACATAGGTTCAGGGCCATCAGCGCAGAGTGGAGGATGGCCTTTCAGAAGCTCCGCAGCCCGTTCTGGGGCTCCACTACATAGACATTACATACCCTTAGACCTACCAAAATAAGAATAGGGTGCAAATACCAGGCCTTCCGGGGGAAGAACCCATCTGAACACTGTGCTCCTGTGTGTGCACCGCGGCCACCATGAGCCTGTCATCTGACCACCACCGGCAGTGAGCCCAGGGCAGTGCACTTCAGGGATGGCCTAAGTCTGGGGACTAACTGGCTGGAGCAGAGAAGGCCTTCCCTATCGCTGGGAATCTCCCTGGGATTCAAAGTCCTTTGCTTGAGCAAAACTCGATGTCCATCTTTGCCACTGCACACTGACCTCGGCCTGGGAGGGGGAAATGTCTCTCCTCCTCTTCTCCCTCCAGCAGCCTGGATCCTGATCTGTAGTCAGCTGCTGTCAAGAAGGCAGCCTCCCTGCGCACTGTTAATTATCCTTTTTAATTACATGCGAGAGAGGACTCTGCTCAATGATATGCTCTTCCACACTATCGAGACAAGGCCTAGAGTAGCATTTGATACAGACTGCGTGTCCTCGGACATGCCCCAGGTGCCCCTCCCGTGGAGTCTGGGGACACAGCAGGGCAGGCTAGGCCACTGTCTTCAATGATTTCTTTCTCCTGGGCTCAACCACCCATACGTGTTTTCCTGGGGAGGTCACTCTTCTTAAAGGAATGCACTTAGTGGCTCCTCAGGAGTCCCCTGCACCATCAAATCCCTTCTTCCTCCCTCCTGTGAATGCGGTGAACACCGGCCACCACCCTGGGCTTTCCTCTGTCCTCCACTGCAGCTCTCTCTAGGCACTCTCATCTGTTCCTGGCCTCCAGTCGCCACCTCAATGTCCTTGAGCACCAAACTCTCTCCCGAGCTCCAATTCAAATATCCCCTCCCCAGCAAGAGCTTGCTTCTGTAACTCAGTCAAGCCACTCCCCTAGTCTTGCTTACTCTTCCACTTGCTTCTCTCTGCCTGAGATGTGCCTCCCATGGGCCACCCCCATGTATCAGCCACATTAACCCTTCAGGCTCTGCTGAGAGACCTCCTCTTCTACGTCTCAGGAACCTTGGACACACCACTCTGACCACACCTGCTGCGGTAGTAACTGTTCTTGTCTGCTGTCCCCCCAGACTGTGAGCCCATCAGGGTTGGGGACCACATTTTAATCATCTCTGGAACTTCAGTACCTACCGGAAACATGGTGAGTGAGTGAATGAACAAATGAATGTTCAAGGGACAGATCCAAACACACGCAGGAGCATCCTCAGTCACACAAGTCTCCAAATCCCTGAAGAAGCTCACATGCTGTGTTGGGACAAGTTCTGGGACAAGGAGGCATGGGGGTGTCAGATAAACAGGTAAGATGAATATTCCTCTGGAAGACAGAGGAACAGACCTACGTGGGTTGTTCGCCCTGGTCACACATTGACCTTCTTGAGCCTAGCCCTAGATAGACTGGAAGGAGTAAATAAAGTGAAAGTCTCCCAAGCTTCACACACACACACACACACACACCCTCACACACAGTACACTCTCTCACAACTTACACTCAACCACACACAGTCATACACACACACACACACACACACACACACACACACACAGTCTCCATCCAGTCAAGGTTCCTGGTTTCATGGCCCTTTCTGGAAGTCTCTGTGGAGTGGACATTCACTCCATGGTGTGAACTCCCAGAACCATCCCCCCTTCTCCTTGGAAACTATGCCCCCTTCCTTCAGGTGTCACCCCACCCAGTCCAGCCCCATCTCTAGCTTCAGGCCCTGCTTGTCTTGAGCCAGGTCAGCAAGTTCCACCCCCAGCCACAGTGACTGGTTCAGGAATGAGGATCTAACCCAATTCCAACCAATGGGACAAAGGAGAGGGTCACGGGGGGCTTCTGGGAAGAAAGAGTCCTTGTTCCTCTGCAATGTGCAGATGCAAACCTAGAACCACTACAGACGCACCCAAAGACAAAGCTGACACACCAAGGGCAGGGGAGTAACGGCATTGCCCAGGGACTGGGCTGCAGCCTGAATGCCCTCCACCTCGGACCCCGGGGCATGCAGAGGGGGGTTGCAGGGTGAAGGAACCAATGTTGGGCCACCCTTCACAACAGCCTTGCATATAGCCTGGTGTTGGGAGTGGGTAACGGTGGCAGGGTGTGCATTCTTAAATTCCCAGAGACAGGGTAGAGGGTCGCCAGGCCAGTGGGACTGAGAGAATCAACACCAAACCAAAAAAGCAAACCTGTTACTATCGAGTCAATTCCGACTCACAGTGACCCTACAGACAGAGTAGAATTTCCCTGTAGGGTTTCCAAGGCTGTAATCTTTACGGAAGCAGACTGCCACATCTTTCTTCCTTGGAGAAGCTGGTGGATTCGAACCACCGACTTTTCAGTTAGCAGTCAAGCACTTAACCACTGCACCACCAGGGCTCGTTAGAAGCAATACCAGGTAGTTACAAATCCAACTGAGAATGAGGTGTCAAGGGGCCAAGCCAGCGGGCAGTCGGAACTGCTGTGTGGTCTGGGAGCTGGCCGGAGGAGGGGCCGGGGGAGCCCCCTGAGCGGGGCCTGAGACTTCTGAGACACGCTGGTGGCTACTTACGCGGGGTCTTGGCGTGCGCTGGGAGGGCAGTGGGCATTTTTGAGCTGCTCAACTCCCACAACCTAAAGTACCATTTCCTGCCAGCAAATTGGTTGATAACTTTTGGGAAAGTTATAAATAAATCAATTTTCTGAAGTTTCTCGTGGGGTTCCAAAAGAGACCCTTGCCTTCCAGGTAGGCCTGACTCCCGCACAGTGGCCTTCTCGGGGCACCTCCTTAGGCCCCCGGAGATCTTGCACACACACTCCCCCACCTCCTGCCCGAAGTGACTGGACCTTTTTGCAGGCCCCGCTCTCGCCAGTCCTGGCTCTACCCCTCCAGCTGTCTTGCCCACACACCCTGGCTCCCGGAGGCTGGAGGGGAGAAGAGGAAGGCCTGCCTGGAGTTGACCCCTCCCAAGCTTCAGGCGCAGCCCCTCTCCCAGGGCTTGGGGTCTGTGACAGCCACCAGCCACAGCGTGGTCCAGCTCTCCCACAGCCCTCGGCCCTAGCCCACCATTACTAAGTGCTGCTGCCACCTGGGAACAGTCTGCCCACGGGAGACCTATGCTGCCAGGACTAGGCCTCCACGGCCACACGTCAGCCAAAATCGGGCCTGGGCCCACCCAGCCTCCAGGGCACCCACAGTTCCAGCTGCTGCATAGACCAGCCAGCATCTCTCACCACCTCACCACTGCCCACCTTCCAACCTGCCTCAGGCACACTTCCTGAGTCCATGCCATCCTCCGCCCGGTTCTCCGTCCTGCACACTGACCTGGCTGCTCAGGCTGCCCACTCTGGGCTCCCCTCGGACTGACACAAGCCTGGTGCGCCTGGCTCCCAGATACACAGCCCAGCTCCAGCCTCAGGCTGGAATGCCATTACCCACACGGGGCAGGCCCACCACCCTGAGGCCGACTCTGGAACAACCGGTCCCCAGTCCCCAGCCCCTGCCCCTCCTATCTGCCCACACTGAGCTCCCTGCAGGCCCCTCAGCAGTTCTCAGAATGTGAAGGGAACCGTGGAGTCCAGAGCGGGACTTTTCCCACCGGTGACCCCTTGAGGGCCAGGGAATAAAGCTCAGTCATCACTGTGATAAAACCTAACGCGAATGCTTTCTTCTTGATGACGTTTTACATGAAAATATTCAACTGTTTCCTTATGAAACAAAAGTACAGCCGCCTCATGCTGGCACAGGGGCTGCACATCCCCCGCCAGCCCGCGCCCAGGGCACATGAGCCCCGGCTCAGAAGCAGCTGAGCCTGACAATCCTGCCCCTCAGGAATAAGCTGTGTGGCCTGGGGCAGGGGAATTACCCTCAGTCTAAGCTGAGTGAATGAAGGAAAAGGTAAAGCTTTTAAAGCAGTAGCAGCTAGAAATGGGCTCCCTGGGTCCCACTGCCCTAAATTCTATTGTCACAGGAATTACAGGTGGCAATTCCCACTATTAGACAGGGTCCACTAGGACCCTGCCCCCTAGAGCAAAGCCCATGGCCTCTACCCAAAATACAGCTGAGATTCTGACATACACCCACTCACTTGCTTCTACTGCAGTATAGATTCACATAAACCTCTCCCACCGATAGTCCAGGCTGACTTCCTGCCCCACAGCCCTGGGTCTGATCCAGGCCAGCTGCTGGAGGGCCGCTCAGACCAGCAGGGGCCCGCTGTGGGGAGCAGGAGAGCCTGGGGCTGCCACAGTGGTGGCCTTGGCATTGGAAAGGGCAGCAGCAAGAGGAAAGAGCCCTGGGCCGCCACGCTGATCCTCAGCACCGACCCGCGGGACTGCCAGACTCAGGAATGCACCATGTGTTTCGAGTCAAACTGCTCAGGTTCAAGTCCCAGTTCCACCCTCACTAACCAGCAAGTCACTGGACCTCCCTGGGCCTCAGTTTTCTCATCTGTGAAATGGGAGTCCTGGTACCTGACTCCCAGACTTCTCACCTAGGCAGCACCCACAGGGCTCTTGGCCCAGTTGACTCTTCAGGTCACTCATCCTCCCCCCACACACCAACTCCCCTCACATCCCTTCCACCCAGCCACCAGTAAGATGCGAGGGGACAGGGACAGAGCCCTTGGTCAGGTCAGGACCTACAGGGACTCCAAAGAAAGTGGTTCCAGTGCAGCTGGGGCCCTGCAGGGAAACGAGCCTCTTGCCCACCAGCTCTGCCTCTCTCTCTCTGGAAGCCCTGCCCCCGTCAGTCAACCTTGTCACAGGTTAGCTAAGCTCTGAGGTCCCTGCAGGAGGCCCCACCGCACAGGTGATCCATCACCGCTGCAGGTTCTCACACCCAGCCTGCACCACCTCCTGCCCCCAACTGTTCCAGAACAAAAGCCACAAACAACCACGCTCCATTTGCCCCTGCTGACAGAAGAAGGGAAAATAAAGATAAGCAGGCACTCTCGAAGTGGTTTTTTTGTCAGTTTTTTTGTTTGTTTCATTTTCTTTTGAACACTAAGATTTATTTCAAACAGCACACAGACGTCTGCAGGGCAGGGCCAGGTGGGCTGGTGTCAGGCCCACAGCCCCTGGGCAGACCGGGCCCCCCACAGCAGCTGCCAGGACAGGAGGACCTGTGCTCAGAGGTGTGGCTGAAGGTTCAGGCAAGCGTGAGAGCTCAGCGGCCAGCCCAGCGAGACGCCCAGGCCCTGCCCTGAGCGCTAAGCAGCCGCGGGGCACACATGTGGGCAGCAGCCTGGGCGGCTGAGGGAGCTCCGATACAGGGCACAGCAGCTTCAGGACACTGGTGAGCTCCACCCGACGGCCACGCCGCTCTCGGAAGACACCTTGGGGTGAGTGCTTCTCGGCTTCGGGCTCTCCTCTGGAGTCCCCCTTTGCTTTTCAAAGTTTAACAACAAAAACGAAAAGAAAAAAAAAAGAAACACACATTTTCGGGAACAGGTGGATTTCTGCATGCCCAGAGCACACAGGCTGTCTCACTGGACCCGCTCGGTGAAGTTCTCGGGGAAGACGCCCCGGCACTTCTCCAGCTCTTTGTGCTGGTTCCAGTCACTCTCCTTGACACCCATCAGCCAGCCTTCATCCTGCAGGGGGGACAAGCATCCAGGTCATGTCGAGGACGGGGGGCGGGGGGCAGACAAAGGGCTCCCATCCCACAGTGCCTGCACCTCGCTGGGGATCTGCTGGGAAGGTGGCCCCCTCCTCACTGCCTTCACTGCCTGTTCATCTCTGAGCCTGCCGAGCCACTGGAGAACACTTCTTCCAGGCAGCGCTGCTGATATGCGCCTAGGCCCACACGGGCCCCAGCCACCCTGCCCTGGCAGGTGGATTTAACCCTGTGCATGTGACTGCCATGTGGGTCTGACATTGCCTAAACAACCCCCTCACCCCAAATCAAGGAGCTTCCCGCCACCTGGCACCCATGGGGGACAAGCCCTTGAAGAGAAGGCCAGCTGTCCTTCCAGGCTTTCTACAAACAATACCAGAAAGTTCTAGCGAGCTTTGACCAGTTAAAAGCATCCAGAGTGGCCCTACGACACCACACCAGGCACTCCAATGGTGTGGACATGGCCTTGGCTTCACCTTCAAAACCGACCCCCCGAGGGTGTCTGCTGCCCAAGCCCTGATCCCTGGGACCGCAGTAGCCATAAACCCCTGCCCTGTGGCAAGGCCATGGCTGCCCCTGAAGCTGGACTGTGCTTCATAGGGGCTGGCCCAACAGGGCCCAGGACCTACCCGGGTCTTTGTCATTAAACTTGGCATCATTATCTGCCTTGTCACAGACCCTAGTTATGTGCCATCTGAGTCCCCCTCCTATCCCTGAATGACTCCCATCATGGCCTGGGGCCCAGGATTCTGCTTCTTGAAACCCCACCCACCGGGGAGATTTGTGGATTTAGGAGAAGAGGGCAATTCAGCAATCGGTTCAGGAAACCCTTGTTACTCAGGCCTCTCCTCCCCGTCAGGCCCTCAGGTCCTAGCCCAGCATCCGTCACCCAGATTGGCCACAACCCAAACCCGGCCAGACCCTCCCTCTCCCCTCACTCTGACAACTAATTCACACTAACATGTGGATGACCGAGTGGACTCTCTGAAAGCAGGAAGAGTTCCGCCAGGACCCCTGTGCACACTCAGCAGGTGCTCAGGGAACTGAACTGGATGTTAACTTGATATCACCATGGTCACCACCCCCATCGCCAACACACCCCACAAACAACCCAGGCACCACAGGCTCACTCTGCACCAACAGTGAGCCTTTTGCTGTGGGTCTGTGGCCACATGAACAACAGCACCACATTCAAATCTGGAAGAGGCAGCTCAGAGCCAGCCCAGGTTCAGCGGAAGCCCCCACTTTGAGGAGACTCACTAAGAAGGGTCTGAAAGGCACCTGAAAACTTCTCTAGGGTGCTCAGGGGCCCGCAGGGGCCTGTCCCCACAGACAGAGAACCACAGGATGCCATGCGGCCATGTGTGCAGGGTGAGCCAAAGGAGGGACCCCTGCAGGTAGGACTGTGCAGGAGCCCTGGCCTGGGAGGAAGGCAGGCCTCGGGGAGGGTGGTATCGCACAGGGAGGAGAAGAGAAGAGAAACTCACATACAGGACACAGAGGAAGACAGACAGGCCTGGGGCAGGAGGCAGTGGGACAAAGAAAAACAGAGAGAAGCTCGAGAAAGAGGGAATCTCAGGATGTGAGCAAAGGGGAGACAGGGAGCGAGAGCAACCAAAAAAGGAAATGCGGCTACTCGGGGAGGTGGCCTATGGGAGGAGGAGAAAGAAAAGGAGCTAAGGGAGGAAACTTTCAGATTAGAAAAGAAAGGCCCAAAAGCAGAGACAAGGGGATGGATAGACAGAAAGGGGAGAAGCACCTGCAGCTGGTCCAACCCTCACTGGCAGGTCTCTGCTGCCCCCTGCTGGCTTATCCCACCACCACCAGCCATGGTCTCCAGCCGGTGAGTTCAGGGTGGCGCCTCTGTGGGCACCCGGCAGACCCCTGCGGGCCCTCCCAGCCCTCACCTGCTCCTCGGGGTTCTGGAAGGGGATCACCAGCACCACGTCACCAGCCTTCAGCTGAAGCTCGTCCGTGTCAGTGGCCGTGTAATCATGCTGGGCCTGTACCTAGAGGTCAGGGGTGAGATTGTAGTTGACAGGGGCCCCCCATCTCATCCCTCCCTCAAAGGTCCTTGGTCCCACCATCAGCCCTGCACAATGCACCAGGCCTGTGGTGTGCTTGGGTGTCGGGTGGCGAGGGGTGGTGAGGAGAGGCGCGGCTGCCACAGGACCGGGACTATGTCCCACCCCGACTGTGAGAAGCCATGACTGGGCCAGCCACACCACCTCCCCAGGCTCAGTGTCCACACTGTACAAGCGGGTGACCCGCCTCCTGGGGCATGGAGGAGGACAATCACAGAGCAGGCCCCCGCCCTCCACTCACCTTGAACATGAATCCCGGGGGCAGGTCCAAGCGCCCGGCCCCGCTGCCGCCCTCCACGGCACCGTTCACAGTTGCTGAGATGGTCTCCACCACGACAGCTGGAAGGGAGCTCTGGGGACAGAAAGCACAGAATCAGTGGGGGTGGGGGGTGGGCAAGGAGGCAGCACAGAAGGGCTGGGCAGTGGGGGCAGGGGGGGCAAGCCTAATGTCAGACCAGCCTGCCTCCAGGTTCCAGGACAGGGCTGTGAACGGGATCAGCATGGGGCCAGGGGCACGGACACCACAGCGGGGGAGCCGCGGGCAGATAGACAGCAGGAAAGAAAGACAGGGCCTTGGTCCCTGGAGTCTTACGGAGGCTGTTTCACTGGCCGCTGTCTCCCTGGGCTCCTGGCCTCCAGCCGCAGGTTCGGTCCCACCCGCCACCTCCGAGGCCTCGCCTGGCTGTAACATAAATGCCACACGAGTCAGACACTGCCAGGACACTGCGACTAGGACACGCACGGAATCAGGCCATCTAGCAGCCTCGAGTGCTAGGACAAGCTGGGAATGGGTTCTACCCAGTTCAAGAAGCCCCCCAGGGAAGAGGTCAGGCCCGGGTACAGGAGGCAGCTGAAGAGAAGGTGCTGACAGGGACAGAGGCCACGTGCTGTGCTGTGAAGAAGACCCGTGCAGGCCCCAAGATGCCACCCCCAGCCACCCTCGGAGGCCCTGGCCTCAGAGCCCTAGACCTTCCAAGCTCCAGCCCCCTCCCGCCCGCTCGGCCCTGTCCAGCCCTGCCCCACGCTCCGGGACAGCAGCACGTGCCTGTCCAGCCCTAACACAACTCTGCCCGTAAGCCCAGCCCTTCCCCAGGACCAAGGACAGGGGGCACAGGGTGGGCCACCTCAGCAGAGGCCCTGGCATCAGGCTGGCCTGGACTGACATTCACAGCCCCTCACTTCCAAGCTCTGGAACCTCAAGTTATTCAACTGTCCTAGTCTCCCCTCGTCTGTCAAAGGGGCAATGTCTTGCTCACAAGGCTATGATGAAGTTTAAAGGAGAAAATTCTGGAAGGTGTGCAGCATAAACCAGCAGATGCTCTAAATGCTCCTCAGGGTGGGTGAGTCGGGGGGACTGATCCGACCCAGCGGCTTGCCCAGAACTCGAGGTCACAGCCTGAGAAGCAAGCCCTCCTGGAGCCTCCAGCTCAGGGCCCTGTCCTCATGCTCAGGCCCACAGCAGCTCTGTCAGTCCTGTGCCCATCCTCTGGGCTCTTCTTGGAGACCAGGGGCATGCCAAAGGGGGTAGGCGGGCACTTACTTGAGCAGGCCCCGGCTCGGCTGTCTGGCTGGGCCAGGACACAGCAAAGATGCCCTCAGCCGTGCTGGGCTCCCCGGAAGGCAGGCTGCCAGCAGGACTCTCTGTGGGCTAGCGACGGCCACAAGGAGGGAATGGGGAGGAGGCAGAGGAGGCCGAGAAAGCGTTGGGCAGGGGCGTGAGATAGAGAAGACAGTCAAGTCATGAACGACCCAGTGCCGCCGGAGGGAAGCATGAGTGCTGACATGGCCCAGGGGCCCTGCCCGAGGCAGGTGTGACCCCAGAGAGACACCCACTTCCTGCCCTCTCCTTCCTGCCATTGCAGGGGGACAGGAAGGTACGAGTGCTGCACACAGCTAGCCCCGACCGAGACCCATCGGCACCAAGCCTCCTCCTCGCTCCAGCGTGAAGCACTATCGTGACAGTGGTGCCCCCGCCACGCGTTCACACTTCCAGCCTGACTCATGGCCCTCCCTGCTCCCGCTCACACTCCACAGTCCCAGTCCTCCACGTCCACGGCCAAAGCAGTGGCCAGGGCAGGCCCCTCTTCCCAGGCTCACCAGAGCACACCTTTGTTCACCTACAGTCAAGCCTGGGTTCTCGGGATCCAGGGGCGTGGCTGCAGGCTCCCTACCCCAGGGGCCTGGGAGAGTTTTTCTGGAAGGACGGCCTCCCCATAGCCCCAAGGTATAAGAGTGACTTGGCCTGCAGCCTCCAGAGCCCAGCAGCCCCCACAGGGCTCAGGAAAGGTGGGCCCGGGTGAGGCCACAGCAGCCTGGCCAAGGTGTGTAAGCAGGAGACCACAGACCAAGTGGCCAGGCCCCACCCTCAGCAGTGTCTGGCCTTTCCTGTGCTTCCGCTTTCTGAGCTGTCAGATGACAGTGCTGCCAAGTGTGAGCTGGGTCTGCACCTGCCAGGCCAGCCCTGCTCCCAAAGGGCATCTCGCCTTTTCGGCCTCTCCCACGCCACCTCCTCTCCTCAGCCCCTGATGCCACCTCCCTACGAGCTCCCAGCTGACAGAAAGCCCTGGCACACCCTCATCCCTCTGGTGACCATACTTGCAGGCCTCACACTGCAGCCTGCGTCACAGGGGCCCTCTCCTCAAGCTAGGTCACAGAACCCTCTCACAGGCCCTGGCTGAGGACCAAGCGTGTCCACGGGAGGTGAGGGCAGTGGAGCAGCTGGCTGGGAAGGATGCCACATGTGTGGATGTGAGCACAAGCGCCTGTGTGCATGTTGTGTGTGCACATCCCTGGGAGTGGGCCAGCAGAGGAGGGCAGGCGGGCCCTACACAGAGCAAGCACAGGCTTACCTCCCAGAGGTCCCACGGGATTGGCTGAGCGCAGCAGTGTGGGGGAGAAGGACAGAGTTAGCACAGAGGTTAGAGACAAGGGGAGGCAGGTAAGCGGTCCCCAGTAACCCCCCACCCGCCCCAGGGCCTTCCAGCACAGCAGGCATGGCAGCACAGACTAGGGTCTGAGGCTCCCCGAAGGCCACGTCCTGGACACCTCCCAGGAGCCTGCTAGACCCGGGGAGCGGGGTGGCACACGCTGCAGAGAGCAACGGTAACTGCCAGAGACATGTTGGCAAACCCCTCCTCCAGAAGGCCCTCCCAGGCTGGTTTCATGTCTCCACTTCCTCCCTGCTCCAGGGCCAGGACAGGAGCAGGCTGACAAGGGGTGGTACCGAGGCACTCAGGGCAATAGCGGGGGCCTGGTGACCCCAGAACCCCACAGCCTAGGCCTGTATGGTCGGCAGGCAGACTCGAGCCCCGGAAGGCCGGGAGGGCCCAAGGGCAGTGGGCCCAGACCAACCTGACCAGAGGGCGTGGGTGCTTTCACAGGGCTGGCCACAGGCGGGAGGGGGTCGAAGTCCAGGTCCAGCAGGCTGGCCTGGTCCGAGAAGGGCCCAGGGGCCTCAAACTTGGCAGCAGTGGCAGAGGAGGAAGGCAGTTAGTGACAGGCTGGGCACACTGGACGGCAGGCACACGGACATGTGTCCAAGGCCCAGAGCACACACAGACACATGTGTACACATACACAAACGCAGGAATGCTGTGGAAGGCCACACGGCCTACACAGGCTCCCATCTTCACAGCGATGCTACCTGGAGCCCTCCATGGATACCCGCTCCAGCACCCCTATCCTCTGGGGTAGCCACCCCACCAGCCCCAATGCCAAGCCACCCCTGCAGGGTGGTGGAGGCCACCGTGCCTGTGTCTTGACTCTGCTTCCCTGCCCCCACCCCCAGGAACCAGCCTCAGGCCACAGAGCAGGCTGGCTGGGAGGGCCCATCACCCCATGCAGACACGGCACCGTCGGTGAGCCCACCCTCCGCCAGCTGCAGAAGCGAGCAAGGGCTGCCCCAGCACACACTGCAAAGGAGGCCCGTCTTCGAAACGGAGGTCCCAAATGCCAGGGGCCTTCAGAACACCCAGCACCTGCTTCACACTGCAGCTCAGCACCTCCAGCCTACACCACACATCACTTCGCGCCGACACCCCCACCCAGTGGTCGGGGAGCAGCCCAGGAGGCTGTGCCACGGTGGCCTTGGCCACGCTGGGAGAAATGCACTGCGGGACGAGCCCAAACATCTCAGAGAAAGTGTTCTCCCAGACACCCCTTGGGGCAGGCGCTGTCCAGGGCTGGGGGGCAGCAGCACAAAATGCCTTCCGGGGAAGAGGGCTGCTTAATCTCAGGCCTCCATCTCGCCACATCGGCCTTTCCCCTTTGGGGCCAGAAGGGACTCTGCCCAGGTCCAACAGAGGAGAGACCAGGCTTGACCTGGGGTCCTTTCGCCCACCTTCCACAGTGCCAGGAAGGGCACAAATTTAAACAACGAGGCGCTGAAGAGGCCTGTCAGCCCCAGACACACAGGCCTCAGGCCAGCCCAGCTCCATCTCCTCTCACTCTTTGCAGGCACCCACCCACGGCCTCCTCTTGAAGGGCCTGAGACCTGGGGTGGGAGGGACAGGCTCTCTGAGGGGCCTTCAAAGCTGAGCTGCCCACCTGTCGGGGAGCCTCAGGCCTGAGAACACAGGGGCCTGCTGACCCAAAGCTCAGGGGGACAAGGCATCAGGCCCCACACTGGGCCAAGCTCAGGAGCCTGAGCCAGGAGGGCCTGGACCTCAAGGCCCTGGCCCAGCCTGGCTCCCAGCACCTGGCTTTCTTTACGTCCCTGTCCAGTGAGCCCCCGTGGCAGCCACTGGGCATCATGGTGCAGGGGCGGTCAGCTTCTCTCCCCAGGCCACCCACCACCCTGCCCTTGCCACCAACTCTACCCCATCCTCACTGCTTTCCAGGAGAAGTGCCCAGGCCCAGACTGCCGCCCCCTGTGATGCTGCGAAGGGACAGGTCATCAGTCCAAAGAGCAGGACCCCCCACCCCATGCAGGGACGCAGGCTACTCACCCCAGGCAGAGGCCCCTTGAGCCATGCCGCCATGGAGGGATGAACCCCAAACCCATGCACAGCGCCCCGTGACGGGGCAGAAACCCAGGCCCCTGAGATGGTGGAAGGGGGCAGCCAGGGGGACATGCGGTGAGTGTGCAAGGCCCAGCACACATAGCCCCACCCAGCCCTGCCGCCAACTCCAGCTACCACACGGGGAGGTGCAGGTCTGGCCCCAGGTTCCTCCCCATTGAATGAAGACAGTGCCCCCTCCCAGAGGACAGTCAAAACCAAACACAACCATGTAGGTTAAGTGTTTGCTAGCAATCACATCACCCCTCTCCCCTGTCTGCACACCCCCTGGCTCCCTGGGGCAGAGGCAGGCTGGCTGATGCCCTGGGGCAGAGGCAGGCTGGCTGACAGGGGGTGGGAACAGCAGAAAGTAGCCTTGGAGGCAAATCCACCCCGTTCCAACTCTGCGTCTGCCACCTTATAGAGGAGGCTCAGAGGTCTCCCAGGCCCCTGAGCAAGGGCACTGCCTACCCACCCACCACCTAGCGGTCCTGTATTTAAAGTGGACATGAAGCCCACTCTCTCAGAGGCCCATCTTAGCAGAGACCACTGTGCTCGCGCCCCAAGGCCTCTTCCCTACACACTGACACCCCGAGCCTGGGCCTCCCCCCAGGCCTCTAGGTTCATGCCTATGAGGGCAGAGTGCCCAGATCCCTAAGCCAGCTCCAGGCAGGGCCCTTGCCACCCCTGACACTCAGCTCCACAGAAGGCAGAGGCTTGGAGAGGGCCCTGGTTTGCCCATGGAAGGAGGACCTGAGTCTACAGATCTCATCTAGCAATTAGCCGGCTGTGGGGGGCTGGCCAAGCTGTGCCCCTTCTCAAGCTGATGCTGCCGATGCATCAGCCCACCCCAGTGCTTACAGATGGGATTCTACCACAAACGACTCTCCCCTTCTTGGGCCCTCTTTCTGTCCATCTGTGAAATGGACAGTAAATGCCTTAGGGCATTTACAGTCAGCAACTCTGCTCTGCAGCCGTCACTACCACCATCCAACCTGCTGTCAGCAGCTCTGGGAGCTGAGGCCAAGGGCCTTTGGCCAGACATGGAGGTCTTCCCAACTGTGGGAAGGTCTTCCCGACGCCTCTCACTACTACCCACGTTCAGCCACCTGAACTCCGCAACCTCCCGAACGCCCCCGGGTGACACACAGGCTCTTCTCTCTAACGCTCTCCCTCTGCTCTTATCTACCTGCTCCAGGAGCCTTCCCTAATCATCCCCAGCTCCTCTGCACTCCCTCAATCATCCGCCAGGCTCCCCTCTGCCACTGTCTCTGTCACACTGTGAGGCCATCACTGGCCTGACCTCTCCTCTGAGAGGGTTGGGCAGGCAACTTTCACCACTGTATCTGCCATAGAACTTGCTCAGAAATGGATGGCTGGAGGGATGGTTGGCTGGCTGGCTGGATGAATGGATGGATGGATGGGCAGATGGGTGGATGGATGGCTGGAGGGATGCACGGATGGATGGGTGGAGGGATGGGTGGATGGATGGCTGCAGAGATGGATGGATGGGTGGATGGATGGATGGACGCATGGATGGATAGATGCATGAATGGATGCATGGATGAGAGACAAGCATGAAGGGAGGTTGGACAAGAAGGAGACAGGCTCAGGGCCCATCTCTGCCAGCTTCCCGGCCCTTGAGACAGACACAGGCGTGGATGGAGGGTGAGGCCGCGCACGTCCTGAGTGAGCAAGACGAAGAGCTGGGCCGCAGCAGCCGCAGCTGACCTGGGAGGGGGTGGTCACGCTGATCTCGGGGACAAACGTGTCATCAAACAGGCTGAGGATCTGCTCCTGCTTGACCTCCTTGGACGGGGTATGTTTGGGAGGTGGAGGGACCGGTGGGCCTTTCCGGAGCTGTGGGTTGGCAGCAGGTGAGGGGTCGCACAGAGAGACACAGTGGAGCGAGGTGGTGGGGGGACAGACAGACAGAGACAAAGCCATGGTTAGTCACACCCAGGCCAGGGCCCCATCCCGGCAGCTGAGGAAGAAGAAGCACATGTGGACCACAGTACCACCTGAGGGAGATGAGGCAGGGGCCTGGGAGGGGAGGAGAGAGAGGGGGAGAGAAGAGAAGAGACAGGAAGGGGAGGGAAGGCAAGGCAGGGCAAGCGGGGCAGGAGGCGTCCCAGGCTGCGTCACACACTGGGGGGGTGTCTTGGCTCCCACTAGCTGAGTGAAGAGCTGGGAAAGAAACAACAGCTGCAGTACAGCCCAGGCCTCAGCCTCTCCCTGTGCCCCATCCTCTCTTCCTGCAGACCCTCTTCCTCTGTGTCTAGATCAGCCCTGTCTGCCTCTCCTCATCTCCCCAGGGCAGCTTGGGTTCAGTCATCTATGGAGCCAGCAGGGGCCAGGCCATACTGCTCACCAGGTGTGGGTTTCCTCACTGGGGAACACAGGTGACAACAGCGTCTGCCTGGTAGGGTGGCTGTGAAGAGCCAACGACTGAAGATGTGCAGAGTGCAGGCCCAGAGTCCACACAGAGGAAGTACTATATGCGGGGGAGCTCTCTTGCTGTGGCCAGCTCCGTACCACAACCAGCCACAAAACGGGGCAGCAACACAGAACCAAGAGAACTGCTGCCGGGAGCCCGACGGGCCCAAAAACACCCACCCGGGGCTCACAGTAGGCTGCACAGTAGATGCCAGGGCCTCCTCAGGGCTCAGCAGGAACCTGGAGAAACCTGCTTTGAGGAGGGGATGATACGGGGAGGGGTTCTCTAGGAGGGGACAGTGCAGAAGCCCAGGGCCTGCCCCCTAGCCACCTTGCACTCCCTGCCTGAGCCCCTTCTGTCCTTTAAAGGAGGTCCTGCACGGCCACTGGGTTGGGGCCCCTCCCTCAGCTCCTGCAAGAGAGCAGTGAGGAAGCAGGAAAGGCAGCCACTCGGCGACTCGGATGCTCCGGGGGCCTGAGAGCCCAGAGCCTCTGCCAGGAAGGAGAGGAAGATGGAGAAAGAGTCAAACAGCCAGAGGCCAGGGAGAGAGGAGAGGGGAGGGTGACGTAGTGAGGTGGTGTGGGGACACGGGAGGAGACAGTCACAGATGGCCCTTGGAGGGGACCAGGGAGATGGAGTTTCATCCCGCCCCCACTGTAGCCCCTGCTGGGTAAAGCCTCTGAATCCAAACTGCTCAGGCCCAGCCTGGATGGAGGGAGAGGGAGTTATGGCAAGGCAGGGGTACAGGGAAGGGGAAGAGCAGACAGACCGCTGAGACACCACCTACCTGAGACGGAGACTTGGGGAGGGTGGCCCCGGGCGCAGCCATGCCAGCTGGCTCTGGCTCATGGTTGACCCTGATCTCTGGAGTGGCAGCAGGGGAGCCATCTGGTGGAGGCGAAGGGCTCTTGTTCCCTTTGGCAGGGGCGCCATCACTGTGAAGGCGAGAGGAGAGAGTGGCCGGATGGAGGGAGGCCATGGCGTAGGAGGGGAAGGGCAGATATGCAGGTGTGCATGTGAAGATGTATGTACACATGGACTCATGGACTCGTGTACATTTATACATATATACATGTATAGATCTGTATAAATACACATGTATATGAGTGTGTGCCCATGGGAGTCCATATGAAAAATGTGTGTCCACACGCGGATGCACATGTAACAGTGTGTGTAAACATGTGTGTGCCTGTGTGTACACATCTACTGAGTGTGTCCAGGTATGAAATTGTGTACACATGTGCATAAATGTGTGCCTCATGCTCCCATATGTGAGGTTGTATGTACAAGTGTGTGTTGACGGTGTGCCCAAGTGTGAAGTTGTGTGTACATCTGTGCAGCCCATGTATCCATGTGTGGAGTTGCATATACCTATGTATCTTGACAGTGTACCCGTGTATCCACATGTGAAGTTTGTGTGTGTGCGTGCGCATGAGTGGGGGAAGTCAGAGGACATGGTGTGAGACCCCACACATCCACAGCATGGGTCCTGCCTTGGAGACAGTGACGGCACATGACAGAACACAGAGCTGGAGGCCTGAGGGTCCCGGGGAGTGGCAGGTCCCTGGGAACTGCCACCAAAGGCTATTCCAGCCCAGCCTCCCCAGGGCCTATCAAGCTGCACTGGAAGCCAGACATCCTAGAGGGTGGTGAATTCTATCACACAGCTCGCAGAGCGCCCCTGCTCAGGACAGGCCCCACACCCTGCACAACACACCTCCCCACTCACACGTGGAGTCCCCGTCCCCACTGTGACTGCTCTCTGCCTCTGTGCTCCCACAGCCCCCTGCGCGTGTCCACCCCCTTCCCTGCTGAAAAGATGGGGCCTCCCACAAGCATCACAGCCTGCGGCCTTCTGGGGTAGAGAGGAAGAGCTAGGAGTCAAGAAGGGAAGTCACCCAAAGCCCACACTGCTCAGTTCCACAAACAAGGGCCAGAGGTGTGCAGGACGGGCACCTCTGTGCAACGGGGGCAGAGAGGACAAGTTCTGTGTACTCACCCAAAGAAGCTCTAGAACTGCGCCCACTAGCCACAGGTGGCCGTTTACATTTAAATTAAACTAACCACATTGCAAGTGCTCAATAGCCACATGTGGCTACTAGCTCCCATGTGGGACAGTGCAGGTATAGAAGGATACACAAGAAACCAGTAGTAAGGTACCCACTGGGGTGGGTGGGGACTAGATGGATGGGCAGGCATGGGAGGAACATCACTGTGCTCCTATTTGTCTTTTATAAATGTGTGTTTCATGGGAATGCATATTTGTAAATATACATTTACATATAAATATAATACACACACACCAATTATTCACCAACAATGCCACCTCAGTGTCCCTTTCCCTGGGCCCTTCCTAGGCCTCCTTCCTCACTACGCTGTACACCTGTAAATGCCACTCCTGGTCCCAGCCACTTGACACACAGTGGGCATACAGGTATTTGGTATTTGCTGACTTGAACTAGCAGCTCAGACTGGCCCTCCTGCCGCCTCACTCCCACCCAGCAGCCCCCTCCCGCTCGTCCCCCCAGCACACACTCCACACCCAGCGCAGTCCTGACGCCGCAGCCCTGCTGGCCGCCCTCCTGCGCGGCCCTGCCCAGCGCAGACCCCACACAAGGCGGGCGTGGTTAGTTGTACCCTCCGAGCAGGGCACCAGGCGCATGCACAGGGGCCGGCCGGGCCACCACGATGCTGCACTCACTGCAGGTACCTGTTCTTCTTCCTGCGCAGCCTGGAGAACAGTTTAGTTTTCTTTCTGTGGGATGGACGGGGCGTGGAGGCCTTCATTATGGGGAAATGTCAGATGTGGGCTGGCCTGTCCCCTTCCCCAGCTGTAACTCCGCTCCTCGGAGGAGGGCAAAGGGCAAAAGCCTCCCCAGCTACGGGGCTGTGAAGAGGCGTGGCCCTGCCCTTGGCCCGTGAGGGAGCGGGCAGACACTGTCCAGTCACAGGTGCCTTCGGGTGGTGCTGACAGAGCAACAGGAAGAAGAGGGTGCTTCCCAAGTCAGGGCCGGGCTTGGGGAGTGGGGGACCTGTGGTCCCAGCCCGTAGGAGCTTCGGTCGGCGGTACCAGGAAGGGGTGAGGATTAGCCACCAGGAGGGGTCCTGGGAGAGGAGACAGCTAGGCACAAGCTGGCTGTGCGGCCAGCACCTGACCCCGGCCCTGGGCTCAGGAGCCTCCACTTCCGCTCCCTCTCCCAGACCCCAGATGCTTTCCCAGGGGAGCCTGGACCCAAGAAGCTGCCCACAGACAGGACCAGACCTCCCGGCAGCTCTCCCAAGGGCCTGTACTGCCAGAACAGCTGTCACTCATCATCCTCCTCAGCCAGTCTGCACTCGCCCACCATCACCCCGGAGGGCAGGGGCATCGCACTGACCTTGGGAACCACTCCCTGGCACCCTGCTGGCCGGGGGGCACCCTGGAGGCCCTCTCTCAGTCACACATATTTTTAGGGGAGGAGGAGGAGGAGTAACAGTCATTGAATGCCTTCTGAGTTCCAGGCAATAGCTCTAAACGCCCCAAGAAGCAGACGCAGTCGCCCAGTTTATAGGTGAGGAAAGCCAAGTCCATCGGTGGTCTCCACACTCTGGTGTGACACACACACATTCACACAGACATGGGCGCACACACACACAGGTGTGCACACATACACACACATGGGCGTGCACACACATGGGCGTGCACACACGGGCGTATGCACACGCACACAGGTGTACGCGCGCGCACACACACACACACACACACACACGGCCAGGAAGGAAAGGAAATCCCAGCCTCTGCTGTTGTTCCCATGACCCACAGCCAGAAGGGAAGCGAGGCATCCCCCTCCCCTACTCATGGTTTCCCCTCCGGAAACAGGGATCTGCCCTGTGGCCAGGCTGGGGCTGGGGGACAGGAAGAAGGGAGCCTTCACAGGTGTGGGCAACACCACCAAGGGACCTGGGCTTTCCCAGGAGCCAGGAGAGGGAGAAGGTGGCGTTGCCTCTGTTTTGAAATGACCGTTTACTTTCCAGAAGATTCCACACCTGTGAGTGCCTCCCACCTGCAAAGCTGAGCAGGAATCTCTATCCCACTTTTGCTGCTCCTGCTCCACCAGTGAGGGCTGGGCCCACAGGCCCAGGTGACCTGCAGAAACGCCAGGGAGAGATCCCCCCACGATGGAACCAGCCGAGGCCGGGGGTGCAGAAGGACCATGGCTGCCTCACCTGCTTCCCTGAGCACAGGGGGGCTGGCCAGGAAGGTCCCCAGGCCCCCAGGGCTGGCCCACTCAGGAACGAGGCCTGCCCAGCCTTGCACCCAGTCAGTGAGAGCCCCCAGACCACACTTGCCCCATGTCCACCCACCTGGGCTGGGCCTTGATTGTGAAGGTGTTGCTCCCATGCTGCTTCTCCAGGCTGATCAGCACGTCGTTGAGGTTCTGGTTAAGCTGCAGGGAGCGACAGCAGAGGTGGGGGGCATGTGGGGCCACCACTGCCTCACAGCCCCAGCAGTACCCCTGCTTCTCCCCGACCAGATCCTCCCTGGGCCTCTGCCCCTACCAGGAATAAGCTCCTCCTTCCCATCAGGCAGAGCTGGGAACAGCACCCCAGATCCACAAACCCACAGGGAAAAACATGGCAAACGGGCCATTATTAACAGCTACCGTTTCAGGGGACCATCTTTTCTCTTTTTTCTACTTGTAGTGATTTCCTAAAATGCCACCTAAAGCTTGTACTGTTTTTAAATTAAAAAAGAAAAAAAATGTTTTCAAAGGTTAATTGTTGATCCTAATTGTTGTTTTACAAAGATGCTTTCAGGCCAACACTACAACTGCCAGCAATTTCAGCCAAAGAACAGCCAAGAGAGAAGGGTTTACCACACACAATGATTCTCATTACTGAGATATTTCCCTCTTTGCTTTGGCCAGCAAGAAGCTCAGAGCTGAAATTTCCTCCCATTTATAAACACTGGGCCTTGTGGCATATAATCCCATGGACTAACTTTCTGTTTGTTTCTTTAACTGTCCACAAGTTGTCTCAAATCTCTGAAAGAAAGGAGGAAAGGTAGGAAGGAAAGGGAAGGCCTAAAATGCAGGAAACCACACTCAGGGTGGTGAGTCAGGAGAGACCCCCAATTAGCTTTGGCTCCTCCTGCCCCCTGGCCTGGAACCTAACCATTACCACCTCATTCCTCTGGCCTAAAAGACAGACAGACCCAGCCACTGCCCACAGGAGGAGCTGACAATGCTGAGTGTCTCCAACCTGACTTCCTCATTTAAGTGATGGTCCAGTTAAAATGAAAATAATGCAGTACAGGAACTTAAGCTAATCACAGCCCTTCCTACAGCAGGCTCTGGCAGATACAGTAAAGCCTGTGTCAACATCTTAAGGAACACAGGAGAAAAACTGAAAACTGAGAAAATCCTAACATTTAACAAATTGGGAAACTGCCACGGTTTTCTGGTGCTGAGTTCCCTGGTCCAAGGTCCCCTGAGAACACAGTTACAGTCAGAAAGGGGCTGGCTTCCACCTTCTCACTGTCAGCTCCAAGAGCAGAGGAGGACTGGGAGGGGCAAGGGGCCGGGCTGGACACGAGCAGCTGCCACTGGGCCGGGGACTCTGTGGAGTATGGACTCCTCCAGGGCAGGGCAAGCCTCTCCTCCCTGGGCCCAGAAGGGCAGGTGGTCACTAGCATGTGCTGAAGTTCAGGGAGAAGGGGCAGTTCCCGAGGGCAGGTGGTGCCCACCCATGCTTCCATGCCGACTGACCCCAGATGCTCGGCCAGAGGGGACATGGCCCAGCGGCCCTCAGGGGTCACCAGGGCCTACCTTACTCATCTCCTTGTGGAAGTTTTCCTCCAGGCCGGCAATGCTCTGAAATGTGTTGACATAGAAACCCACACGGCTGCAGGAGAGAGAAGGAAGAAGGGCATGTGATCACAGGCCAGCTAGGCCGCCCGAGAGCCACACAGCCAGCTCAGAGGGGCACCTTCGCCCACACATGGCCGCCCACTCACACACCCTCCCTTATACACAGACACCTGAGACACCCAGATGCTGAGGGGCAGAGGGCCGCACAGGCGCACAGACCAGCTCCCACCCGGCCATGACGGGCGCCTGGAGCTCCCCTCTCCAGCCCTCACCTATTCCACAGGGATGGCAGCTCCTCCTGCAGGTCCACATTCATCTCCTCAAACACCTTCTGGGCTTTGATGAGCTCCTCCTCGGCCTGGGGGGCAGGGCAGGTCATTCCCCTCTGAGAGCCTCTGTCCCAGCCAGCCCAGCCCAGCCCTCCCCCAAGGCCTAGCCCCCACCTCAGCCTGGCTCTCTGGGGCAGACAGAGGCTGAAGTGAACGTGGACACCCAGGCTGACCACAACCCCAGCCCCTCAGGAGCCCTGCAGCCATCCCCTGGGGCCTCTTCCAGGAAGGTGAGGCCTAGGCGGCTAGGAAGCAGGTGATGGGGGAGAAGGATGCTGGACAAAGACCCCGGAGGCTGGGGCACAGGACAGCAACCAGGTAGACCCCCAGACCTGAGCATGAGGTGGCCTGCCACTTACACTTGGCCGTCGGCCCTGCCGCCCAGCTCTCAGGGACACTGTTCCGCCCCCGTCGAATTCCTCCCCCTTTCTTAGCCGGCTCCTGCTCGGCCTCAGCCACAGCCTGGGCTCACCTCCTTGGAAGTCTTTCCTACCCACCACATCCCCTCCCAGCCCCACCCCTACCCAGGGCCCTTCTCTCTGTGACCCTCAGGTCCATCTAGGAAAGGCAGCAGAGAGGTGGGGGAAGAAGGCAGGGCTGGGGGCCTGGGCTGCTGTGGAGGGTGCCTATGATCACTCCCAGCACCTCCCCTGGCACAAGGCAGGTCCTCCCCAGGCTCAGGCCTGCGTCCTCCCTCCTGCTCACACCCAGGAAGCCAAGGCCACCGCTGTACAGCCGACGAGCACAGGAGCGAGGGCAGGTGCCCCACACAGGCTGAGCACACCTGGGCTGGGCAAGGGGTCTGCTAGCTCACCTCCGGGGGTGATACTGGAAACGGTGATTCAGGGAGGTGACTTGGCCTCAGGGAATGAGTCACAGCCCAGCAACATGACGTGCCAGGCCCATGGGAAGAAAACTTCCCGCCAGCGGCCTTGGCCTCATGTTCTCAGGCCAGGGCAGGGCCGCCTTCGCAACAAGCACATTATTGCCCCAGCCCACCCACTGTTCAGTACTGCTTCAGGCTCAGGACCAGCTCCCTCGGCCCATGCCCCAGGGACCCAAGCCTGGGCTATCGTGACCATAGGGTTGGGACTGGAGCAGGGCAGCACTGCTTGAATGAAGTTACCTCCAAGTAGCTGGAATTTGCTAGAATGAGCATGAGCTCCTCGCCTAACTTTTTAAACCTAATAAAAATGTAAACATAGAACAGGGAGAAACATGTCTATTTAAACACACATGCCTCGGCCTCTTGGGACGGATCAAACCTGGGGCCCTTGAAGAACCCTGCCCCACCCCCAGTCTGGGCTGGGAATATTGACTCTTCCTGCCCCTCCCCATGCCCTGGCCAGGCCATCCCTGCCCTAGTCCTCTGGGCACCTCAGGGCCTGGCAAGGGAGGCAGGCTGCTAATGGAGGCTTCCTGAACCAACAAAACGAGTGACTGCCACTAGCTAAGGTACGGGCGTCTCCCTGAGCTGCACGTCGCCCCGCCCTCCATTGCTCAGAGTCTGGCAAACCCACCTCCTCCAGGCACCCTCCTGGACCACCCACTCCTGGCAGAGCTGAGACCACCTCTCATGAGGGCTAAATCTCTGCTGCATGCAGCTGCCACCTCACAGACACTGTCCCAACTCCCCAAATGAATGATCCTGAGAATGGAGGTGACAACGGATCAAGCATCTCTATGTGCCACACGGTCACATGTCCCAGCAATGCTGCAAAGAATGGACAGCTCCACTTTAGAGTTCCTGGAAGTCAGGGCCTATCTTTTATTCCTTGCATTCCGGCTATTTCCGGAAGCACCTGGGGCAGCAGGGAGTGAGGGGGGAGAGTCATCCATTGCAGGGGAGGCGGCAGGGAGTGAGGGGAGAGCCGTCCACCGCAGCGAAGGACAAAGGGAGAGAGGGGAGAGCCGTCCACCGCAGGGGAGGCACCCCTGTGGCTGCGCTGCACACTGAGGGGCATAGCTAGCAAACCGGAAACCGGCCCACTGGCTGCAGGTTCCAGGAGCTGTGGCCAGTGTAGAAGAGGGCCACTCCTGTGAGCACTGTCTCCCCAAAGTCAGGTCTGACCTGCAGGGTACCACAGGCACCGGGAGGTGGTGGCTGCCCACAGGTTAACCCCTAAGACTTTTTAGGTTCCAGCCAGGCATGAGGCAGGGGCAGGAGCCTAAAGAGATGCTTAAACAAAACCTGGGAAAACTGGGAGAGCCAACTTGGCAGAAAGGCAAAACACCTGCAGCCCAACATCCAAGGTGGTGTGCTCCACCTGAGCCTCTCCTCCGCGCCAGCCTGGAGGGCGAGGGGCGGCACTCATCCCCAGGAGCCCAACACAGCAGGCCTCTCCCACCCCCCAAAAACAGTCACCTTGCCTCCTGCCAAGTCTGTTCCAGGAAAAAATATGCAAAAACCCGGGCTTGGGCTTAGTAGCCCCATTTCCTCGGCAGCTAGAAACCCAACCTCCAGAGCCAGGAGACACCCACTCCAGCCCCTCACTCTTCCTTCACCTCCCGAGGCAGAGGAGGACTCGGATCTATCAAAGACCCCCTAGACCAATTCCCCCAGGGTCAGCATGACCTCAGTGTGAAGCTTTCAATGGCTCAGTGCCTGAAAAGTCAGCCCACAGCCTCCGCCTAGGAGAAATCAGGCAGCAGGTCAGGTCAGAAATGTGGCTGCGAGCCTATACCTAGCCCAGAGCTCTCTGCTCAATGTGTGTGGGTTAGAGATGATTAAACTGAGAGGCAGCCCAGAAAAGCAGAGCAGCTGCTCAGAGAAACCCGACCTCCCCTGCTGGCCATCCCTCCCCACCGGGGTAGGAAGGGCACTCAAGTCAGTCAGGCTGTGTCTCTGCTGGCCTGAAACCTGAGTCGGTGTCACTGGAGAGAAAAACACCAGTCCCCCTGCTCCCAGGGGCCCTGCGCCCAGCAGTCCCTCACATGGTGCTTGCCTGGGACCTGAGAAGAGCTCAGAATAGCCAGGGTACCTCCTCCAGGAAGCCCTCCCAGGCTACCGTGGTGCAGAGTTGTTGCCCTCCAAGAGCTCCCGGAGAGGCCTCCCTGGGACTCAACATCCCAGCCAGACTGAAGGCCTTCCTGACATCCCACTAGGGGCACAGTGAGGGTCTGCAGATTCCAGGGTCCTTGAAATTCTGGCCAATTGTGGCAGGGGCTAGGGGCTTGGATAATGACCCCGGGGGCTTGAGTCAAACGAGCCCCAACCCTGCCACTAACCAGCTCTGTGACCCCAGGCAAGAGACATGGCCCCTTGGGCCAGCATGTCTCTGAAAACTCAGGATAACTGGAGTTCTCATGAGGCTGTGGGACAATGCAGGCCAGGGCAGGAGACATGGTGCTATCCCACCCTGCCCTCAGGAGCCCTCACAGAGGACAGCAACTCAAAGCCAGCCTGTGTTCCTGGAGGGCCAGGATCTCATGGAGGAATCCTGGGACCAACACCAAGCCTGGGCCCCCTCCCCATGTCAGCCAGAGCCCCTCGGCTTCTATCTGCCTTACACATCTGCCCTCAGGAAGAGGCCACCAGGCTGCCCTTCAGCAGCTGCAAGCCCCAAGGCCCAGGTTCTGGCCCAGGCCAAACACCCAGCCCAGGGAGGAGGCTGACCCCCTCCAGGCCAGGGTGGGGAGGTGGGCAGATGGGCACGCCCAATGCAGAGGACAGGACAACAGACCAGGAGGTGCTAGCACGTGCAGGGTTAGAAGCCAGTGTCACCTGATTTCGGAGCAGGTTAGTTTGAGCTACGAGATGAGCCTGCAGTTTGCCTTGGCACCACTGGGGGGCGGCTTTCTCAAGCAGCGAGACAGGCTGAAAGCAGGTTGGGGAGAGGTCAAGGCAAAGGAGGGTGGAGAGACAGGAGGGAGACGGGGAGAGAGAACAGAGACACAGAGATTAAACGCGAAGTCCAAACACCCCAGTGCAGCGACAGACAAGCAAGACACCTCCCTGTGAGGTGGCCTAGGAGGCTGAAAGAATTAATGCGGAGACCAAGGGGGCATGGGGCGGGGCACAGTGAACTCCAGCTGCAAAGGCAAAATGTGAGAATCATTAGCAGGGCAGAGGAGCTCACTCAGCAAGCACGGTCCTGTCCCCCTGGTCCTGTCCCAGGGTGACGTGGGCTGGTTCCAGCTGAGACAGGGTCACATCGGATACCCGCGACAAACCCTACAGGGCAGTTCTACTCTGTCCTATAGGGTCGCTATGAGTCGGGTCCGACTGGACGGCACACAACACCACACCAGGCGGAGCGGGCACCATTCCAGCGAAACCGTAGTGAGGCCTATGCTCATTCTGGAAAGTGGCGTCAGAGTGGGCAGAGGGGACAGAGGGCCGGAAGGCAGAGCAATACCACAGGTGGGCTCTCTCACCTTTACCCCGGGTCCCAGCATCCCCCCAGCTCCATATTCACACTGGCACTGCCCCTCCCCCAGGCTCTGCAACCTTGGACTAGTAAGCCCGTCTCTGTCAATGGGGCCGATGATTCCTGTAGGCCCAGGGAGCAGGAGAACCAGATGAGCAAACGGAACACGTGAGTGGGGCGAAGAAAGGGGACAGGGACAATCTGCCCACACCCCTGGCTCCCGGGCCTCCACCCTCCCCCTGCCCGGCCCTCCACCTTACCTTGGCAATTTTGGCTTCATCCTTCTTTTTGGCGGTTTGGAGGGACTCATAATGGTGCCGGGCACTGTCATAGTCCACTAGCTTCCGCCCCCTCTTGGCGATGCGTGACTGGGGGACAGACGGGGTGGGGAGCTGAACAGGGCCTGGCACCCATGCTGAGCCCAGGCTGGGCCCAAACTGGATGATGGTGAGGGGGACACGGGCAAATCCAGGGGGCCCAGAGCACTCAGACCCTGGGGCTCGACAGTCCCTTCTGACACACGAGCCCCTGTTGTCTGATCCCTTCAGTGGCCAGGAGCTCACCCAAAGAAGTCAAACCATTTCCATGAGACATCAGCCCGTGTGTCAGCACCGTCAGCCAGTACCGTGTGGACCTACCCCTCCCCTCAGCGCCTGAAAGACATCCCTGTGCCCATCCTCTCTTCCCATCCCCTCAGGCACCTTAGCCTCCCTACTGGGCACGTTCATGGTGGGCTCTGGGGCCAGCATGGGGCCCTGCCGAGGGATCCTGACCACAGGCCCAGCACAGTGGTCACCCTCTGGCTCCAGGCCCCTCTGCTCTGGGATGCAGCCTCTGGGGTTCCACTCGCCTAGTGCAGGCCCTGCACACTGACAATCCCTGCAAGTACCAGGGTCCCAGACAGGGCAGGGGCAGCTGTTCTCTGAACACACAAGTACACCAGAGACAGGCACACCCAGGTAAGAGGTGACACACACAGATCATACACATATCCTTCTCGACACGTGCAGCACAAGCCCGGGTAGCTGTGGGCACATACACGCACACCTGACACACCTCACACAATCACAGTCATCCCACACCACATACACCCCACACCCCACACACACATACACTACCCACACACACCGCACGCATATACACACACCAAACACACACACACCATACACACACCATACACATATACACACATACACTACACACACACCACACACATATATACAGATACACACAAACACACATACCGCACACACACCACGCACACACTACACATATAACTACACACACCGCACACATACATACACACCACACACACACCACACACCACACACACACCACACACACACACCATACACATATATACACAGATACACACAAACACACATACCGCACACACACCATGCACACACTACACACATAACTACACACACTGCACACATATATACACCCCACACAC
>NW_004444115.1:485675-507140 GCF_000243295.1 Trichechus manatus latirostris
ACACACTACACACATAACTACACACACTGCACACATATATACACCCCACACACACATACACTACACACACACCACCACATATACACACACAGATACACACAAACACATACCGCACACACACCACGCACACACTACACACATTACTACACACACCGCACACATATATACACACCACACACACCACACACACACCACACACACTCTACACACACACATGACACACACACCACACACACACATACACTACACACACACCATACACACCATGCATACACATACACACACACCAGAGGGTGTCCTCCCACAGGCCTGAGCCCAAAGAAACAGGGCCTAAAGCTCCCTGCAGGAAGGCCCAGGTCTGGGGAGTCAGGGCCAGGAGGGCCGGCCTCGCAGGGAATGGCCTCAAGGAGGAGCGAAATGCCAGCCCCACAGAGGTGCCCACCCCGGGCTGCAACCCTGGCTGCAGGCCAGAAGCAGGGTGCTGCAAAGAGAGGCCTCTCACCTTGATATCAGGGAACTGGCCCAGGTACGTGTCCATGGTCAGCAGCGCCTGGTCCACCAGCTTCTGGTGGTAATCTATCCAGAGCAGGTCGTTATTCTGAAAGAGCCGAGAGCACTGAGCGGGGCCCCTGGAGAGCCTTCACCTCCCGGGGGCCTGGAAGCAGAGGAGCTGAGACCTGGGGGTGGCTTCTCAGAGCCTCCGTTTCCTCCCCTGTAAAACGAGGTGACAACTCCTTCCTCCTGCCTTCACGAGCTCCCACGGGTGATGGAGAATCAAATAAGCCCAGGTCTGGTGGGGGCTTTGCCAGTCATGAGATACAGCACACAGACGAGGGCATCACAGCACGCTAGGACCAGCTGAGCGTCAGGGCTTTAGAGGAGAAGGACCCTCAGCGAGGGGCGATGACTCACAGGGATTGGGGCAGGGGGACAGCCCAGAAAGATCTCTGGGAAGGGGCAGAGGCCGCTGCCCACATGTACCTCGGCGATCTTGCTCGCCTCATCCCTGCCAGGCCAGTCGGGCTCGTACACCTCCTGCAGACACTCGTTCAGCTTCTTGGAGGCCTCGTGCATGGCTGTGGGCAGACAGAGGGTACACTGTGGCCAGGGCTGTGGGGGGCTTGGACAGGGAGCCACCCTTCCCCCACCCACCCCACCCCCAGAGGCCCAGGGGGTTTGCAACTCCTGTCCGTGCAGCACAGATCTGGCCTACTGCCTTCTTCCAGCCCTACAGACTTCAGCTCTGAGTTGGGCAGGGCCCCTCACTGCACCCGGGCCTGCAGGGGAGGGGAGGGGCCCCCAGGTCAGATCCACGGAGCCCTGTCTGCCCCTTACCTTTGACGGAGGCCAGGTAGGTACGGAGGTCCTTCTGCAGCCGGGTGCCCTCAGTCTGCAAGGGGAAAGAGGAGGACATGGTCAGGCTGGGCTGCTCGCTCCAGCCAGGCCCTGTCCTTCCTGCTACCCCCCAAGGGACAAGCCCAGGCTGCTCTCCTGACAGCTCCGTGGGTTGGCTGGCCTCCCACTTCCTATCTGATGATAAGAAGACACACCTCATCACGTCATTGGGGGATCGGAAAGATGAGCTGTGTGAAAGTGCCTGGCCAGACCTGGTACCGATGCCTGGAGGACACAGCTCTCCCCTCTGTCCACAAACACGGGCTGGGCTGTGCCCTTGGCACAGGGCAGAGGACCACAGACAAGCACCACCCTGCCCAGGGACCTGTCTCCTGGGATTAGTCCTTCGCTGCAGCCCCATGAGAAGACGCTACCTAACTACTGCCATGCTGGATGCTTCCATGTGGCAGCAAAGAGGCTATGTGGGAAGGGCTTAAGGTCAACACATAAGATGTTGTGTAATTAAAAAAATGAGGGGCGGGGCGTATGATGTGGAGAGCAAAAAAACTCTGAGAGAAATTCTTAAGTCTCACACAGAGTAAAGGACACAACCCAGGGCACCTAACTCTTATGAACATCAAAGTTTGAGATCCATTGATCTAAGCATCCGAGGAAGACACAATGAGATATCACCTCACCCCCATTAGCATGGCAATGACCAAAAAAAACAGAAACCAAGGTGTCAGAGATGATGTGGAGAAACTGAAGCCCTCATCTACTGCTGGTGGGAACGTACAATGGTGCAGCCACTGTAGAAAACAGTTTGCTGGTTCTTCAGAAAGTTGAACACAGAACTACCATGACCCAGCAATCCCAATCCTAGGTAAATACCCAGAAGAGGTGAAAGCAGGAACACAGACAGAAACCTGGACACCAACGTTCACTGTGGCACTTTTCACAGTAGCCAAAAGGTAGAAACAATCTAAATGTCGACCAACAGATGAATGGATAAACACAATGTGGTATATACACAATGGAATACTACTCAGCCATAAAGAGAAGTGACATCCTGATGCACACCACGCAGGGATGAACCTTAAAAACATCACGCTGAGTGAAATAAGTCAGTTGCAAAAGGCCAAATACTGTATGATCTCACTTCCATGAGATAAGCAAACACATAGAAACCAAAGATTATCAGTGGTTACCAGGGGTGGGAAAGAGGGGCAGAGAGGGAGTTTTTGCTTAGGGGTCACTGAGGTTATGTTAATGGTGGAACAATCTGGAAAAGGATAGTGAGCGTGGTTGCACAACTTAAAGAACGTAATCTATGTCACTGAATCATACATGCAGAAATTGTTGAATTGGCATATGTTTTGTTATGTATATTTTCACCACAATAAAAAATTTAAAAATTAAAAAGATCAGAGGAAGAAACAAAAGTACAGCCTACAAGCATCCAAACCTCTCAGGCACTCCATCGGGGGCTGATGTGGAACCTGTGGGAATGGGGAATGAGGAAAGTATATACCACTCTTGACACAGCCGCCCACAGCACAGGACAATTACATGTTTTGCTGGTTGAGATGAAGATAAAAGAATTCCTGATGTGATTCTATCGTATTCATTTGATGTCATGGAATGTTCCAGACCCAGCTTCTCTCCTTGCCTGGCATCCATCATCCCAGCCAACCAAGCCTTCTCCACTTCCTCTCCCTCCCTACCTCCACCCCAGCACCTGCCTGCGCTGTACCCCAATGAGGGATGCCGTGGTGCAGGCGGCCGTGTTCATGCGGGCCCAGGCCGTACCAGGGCCCCTTGTGCCTGCCAGACAAGGCTGTGCTGTAGCAGGCAGGCGGGCGCAGATGTGCCACATTCCCAGTCAGCCCTCCCCACTGGGACCCCCTCAGCTGCCTCCTGCAGGCCAGCACCCAGGCCAGCCGGCCCAGATGGTGTGTGTTGCCTTCCAAACTGGCCCCCGGTCCCCCAAACAGGAGTTTGAAGTCTGAGAAACTACTCTGGAGGTTTCCTGGGCTCTAATCACGCTCCTTGCAGAGCCAGTGGGCACAGGGTAAGGTTCTGGAGCCACCACCCAGTTTGGCCAGCTCCCCAGATCCAGCACTCGGGAGCCACAGGACACAACCAGTGCAGGATCAGAACCTGACGCATCCTCCGAAGTGGGCACGGGCTCAGCCAGCACCCCCCACCTCAGCTGTACCACCTGCAAAGGGCCCTGCCCGTCTCCCTCCTCAGCGTCAGCCGCACCAGACCTGGAGGACTCGGGCCCCCAACCTTCCCAGGGGGTCTCCTCCTGCATGGACCACCTTCTAGCTCCAGCTCTGTCCCTGCCCCTCTGCAATCAATGCCATGGCATCTCCACATAACACCCACTGATGCCCACTTTTAGCAAACACTGTCCTGGGTGAGACCTGGGGACAAGAAGGGACAGAGACCTGCCCCACCTCAGTGACAGGCAAGCAGCAGTGATGAGCTCAGGCACCTGCAAGCCCTGGATGCCACCAGAGAAAAGGGCTTGGCCAGCCTGGGAGGCCCTGGGAGGCTTCCAGGAGGGCCCGAGCTGGGTCTTGAGCTTCCAGGGGTGCAAGCAGGCCCTCCGGGCTTTCTCAGCACGGGACAGAAGGGAAGTGCTATCTGTGACCAGCGTTGAGAGGGCCCAGGTTGGGGGGGTGGGCGGTGCTGAAGCTGTGCAACCTGGGTCCTTGTGAAAACAGGCAACAGAAGGGCACCCTATACGCTCTCCTAGGCCCAGCCCCATAGGAAGGGGTGGGAGATCCGCATCCTTGAAGACAAAATTCCTGGTCTTTCCTGCCCCTGACTAGCGCTGGGCCCACTGTGCTTGGTGTTCACAGGTAAGGATGCAGGAGACAGCTGAGCTTCCAGAGCGTCCCATGCCAAACTAGCTCGCCTTTCCCAGGGTCCCCCACGCTCTGCAGGTTGGCTGAGGCCATGCCCACTGTAGCTCCCTGAATTCACACCCTCAAGAATAGCAGCAGCCCTCACACCCTTCCCAACCCCCACAGGTGCCCCAGGCCCCACACATCCCCACACACCATCACATCCAGAACTGCCCAGGGTAGGGGCACCCCAGGGAAGGAGTACCCCAGAGCCTCAAATGAGACCTCAGAGCTGCCTACCCTCACTACCATCCTTGGCCCCTGAAAAGCCAGCCAGCCCCCCAGCCTGGAGGCAGAGCCCCAGCTCTAGAGCTCAGCCCCTGCCCACAGCTGGGCAGAGCCACCTGGCAGCCAGCAGCAATGGCTATCTTTAGCCCAGGCCCCTGTGACAAAAGATCCAACGGCCAGGTGCTCTGGCAAGGTCCCCAACCACCATCCAAGGGCCGAAGCCCGGGGATCAGGAGTGACTGCTGCCCTAAGGTGTCTCCCCAGTCCAGACAGCCACCCTCAGGACTGGGGAGTCAGCTCCACAGTGACAACTAGAGAGAGGGCAGATCTGGACTGAAACACCCAAACCCCCACACCAGCTGAGTGGCCTTGGAAGAGTTACCTCACTCTGAGTCTCAAGTTCCTCACCTGTAAAATGAAGAGCCTATTAGCCCCACCTCAAGGACTACAAGGGTCATGTTTGTGAAACAGGTGCGAGTAATGCCAATGCCCTACAAGGCCCTCAGAGCAGCCTCAGACCAGCTGGGGGAGGGACACACCCCAGGGCTGCCAGGGGACAGAGCAGAAGCCGAAACTTTGGGTTTCTTGTTCAAACCTGTCATTTTGCAGGTAAGGAAGCTGAGGCCCAAGGGGCAAGGGCTTGCCCAGGGCCACCGAGGCAGCAGATGTCCTGCCACTACCTGGGCCTGGAAATGTCTCCTGTTACTGGCCTGCAGGACAAGCAGCCATAGTGCCCCACCCCTGCCCTGGGAGCCTCTCTGGCTAAGTCCTTCTGGCAGGCGAGGTGGACTTTCCCAGCATGCCCCCTGGCCCTTTCCCAGCATGCCCCCTGGCCCTTTCCAAGCATGCCCCCTGGCCTTTTCCCAGCATGCCCCCTGGCCCTTTCCCAGCATGCTCCCTGGGCCTTTCCCAGCACGGCTCCCAGCCCTGGCCAGTGGGCTCTCAGGGTGTACCATAGGCCCTGCCCCCAGGTTCCAGTTCAGCTGCAGAGGCTTTGGTGGGTACCTTCTGTGCTTTCTGAGGCTTCCAATATGGACAAGGAGTACCAAGAGGCCTGGTCCCACCCATCCCCTGGCCTGGGCCATCCCTGCCCTATTTCCGAGCACAGCTTAGAACCTGGCCTCACTCCCCAGCCCTGTTCCCATTCCTGTGGCCTCCTCCTCTGGCCTTGCTCCCCATCATTCACTCACTGGGGCTTGTCTGCAGAAACCCCAAAGCCAGTGGCCTAGTAATCCCTCGCTCCCTACTACCTTCCAGGGAGGGGAAATCCCAGGGTCGTCTCGCTCCCCCTTTCACTGTGCTCAGACACAGCCACAGAAGTGGCTTATTCCAGACTTAGCAGATATCTGTGGGGAAAGGTTTCAGAGGCAGCCCAGGCAGTGTATGTGCAGTCCTTTGGCTTGGAAGTCCACTCTTGTATCTAGCCACTGCCCCAAGGCTCTCACCACGAGCGAGCCTCTTTTGTCACTGGCCCCTGGTCCTGGTAATGACGCCGTTAAAGCCCCTCCCCAGGACCTGAAGCCAGACAAGCATGGGCCTCAATCCACTTCCTAGACCAACTTCTCAAGTCTCAACTGCTTTGTCTACAAAAGAGGAACGATGATACCATCTGCCTTACAGTGGTGTAGGGAGGTGTCCACAGGCCATCTACAAATGCTGGCTTTGAGCCTCCACACGGTCAGTCACAGAGGCCTCCCGCAGAGGCCACTCTCCTCGCCAGGAGCTCCTACGGCCCCCTTTGCCTTGACATCAGGCTTTCCAGAGGCTGGCCACCATCTACTGCCTGCTCCCACCACTGCCACCCCTCCTACGTGCCACCAAGGACCTAACATGCACTCCCAACCCCACCACCTCCTCTTTTCATGTTGGTGCCTCTCCTCCAGGAAGTGTTCCATGACCTCACCAGCCTGCACTGGCCCCCTTCTTGCCTCCCAACTCCATAAAGCTGGCTCTTGACATCCCCCGCCTGGCCACCACGGTTCGGTTTTCCCAAGTTCCCCAAGGCAAGGAGCCACCCACGCTCACCAGCTGCTTGTTGAAATTCTGGACACACTGTTCAAACTGCTCATCCTTAGTCTCATCTGCCTTGCCCAGCTTCTGGAGGACCTGCAGAGGCAGAGGGCGGGGGAAAGAATGTTACCTTGAGGGAGAAAATGTCAAAACTGAGCATCCAGTCACCAAACGACAGACCCCTCCCACTCCAAACCCAGGGCCTGGGGGGCCCACAGCCAGTATCATCCCAACCATCAGAAGTCTCCTGGCTGCTGCATCCCCGAGGGCAGGGCTCAGTACATCTAGTCTTGAGAGCTCTGCTCTCTATCCAAGCTCAGCCAAGAGGAGGGAGGCGCTTAGGACAGGCTCTATGTGGGACCGAAACCAGGAGGAGGGAGGCTTCCAAGACAGCATCAGGGGCAGTGGTGCCGCTCCTTGCTGATCTCACACTGCACCCATGGGGCTCCACCCCCACTCTGGCTGCTGCTGAGAGCAAGAGAAGGGGCCAGGCCGGGGCAGCCACCCCACCCCACATGACTCCATCTTCTGGGCCAAGGCTCATGAATACCAGAGAGAAAAGCAGGCAGCCCTGGCCTTAGGGGGGACCCTCCACAAAGAGGAGACAGCCAGGGAAGCCTGAGGGGCAGCTCCCAACCCAGCCATCCGACTGGATTTTCAGATGTGACCTGCTCTAGCCACCTCTTCCCACCTTCCATGGTCCAGCAGGCAATCGCTGGGCCCACCCTTCAGCACACATACACAAGCATGACACATACACACAGACTCACAGCCACATGCACTCACTCCCAACTGGAGCTCTCAGAGGTGGACTCTCCCCTCTGATGAGTCACAGCTGTCCCTTCTCAGCTGTAGTAGGGAGAAGGGGTGGAGGGCAGACGTGGGGTGGGGGGGTAAAGGCAGAGGGGGAAAGGCCGAGAAAAAAGGAAGAGCTGGACCAAGAGCCAGAGAGGAAGCCCTAGAGATGGGCTGGCCCACCAGATTCCCCAAGTCTCCCTCTCTGGGCCCTCCAGTCCCATAGCTCTATATGAGGAGAGAGAAGCAAGCAGAAAAATAGAGGTGAGGAGGGATGAGGATGACAGGGAGAGTAGAGGAGAGAAAAGACAAAAAGATGGAGGGGCTAGCAGAAAAGGAATGCTAAGGCAGAGATGGGGTGGGGTTGTAGAGACGGAGGCAGAGACAAAGGTGGAGACGCAGAGCCATCTCCCATGGGGAGCAGAAGGTACAGCAGCAAGATTGTGAGAGGTCTCTCCAGAGGAAGTGGTCAAAACTCAGCACGAGTGAGAAGGAAACAGTGGGAGGTGGGGTGGGTGGTGGGTGGGGGGTAGGTGGGCCCAGGGCAAGGGGGTACAGATGGGGCTGGGCCCAGTGCACAGCCAGCCCATGAGCAACAGGGATGCCCAGTGGCCGCTTAAGGCCGTGGATCATCACCAGCACTGCCCTCAGATACGTCCTCCCTCTGAAGCCCCTGAGGCGCGTCCAGCTCCTGTGTGAAGGCCTAGATCCTTCCCATCCATGACTCCCCTGGCAGGCCTGGCCCAGATTCACGGTGTGGCCAGCCACTTTCAGGCCCTCTTATTGTTCAGTGCATCTGGCCCTCTCTCACCAGGCACCTGCTCTGTGCCCAGCCTGGCCCAGCAGACATAAACACAGGCCCAGCCCAGAGACAGAGGGAAGCTCAGATTCGGCCTGGGAAGTCAGAGAAGACTTCCTGGGGGAGGTGGCCGCCACCCAGACAGAGGAGAGAGCTTGCAGCAACGGCGAGGAGACCAGAGAGGAGGCACACTATCAGGGGATTCTGAATTGCTCCAAGTGACTAGAGGTCATGCAGCATGTTAAGGGAGGGTGAGAGTAGTGGGAGGGGTGTGCTAGGCAGCGGAGAGGTGGCCCCACCAACAACTGTGAGTGCAGCCGTCACAGTCTGCCCGGGCAAGGGCAGCTGGCAAGGGCTGCATCCCGGACACTGGGGTGAGAGGAGGGAACCAAGTGCAGATTCAGCACTTCCCACAATCCATGCCTCCCCTCAGACCCCATTCCCCTGGCAGCCATGTCCGCTGGGTCTGTGGAAGGGCATGAAGCCTAGGAGGTTCCCTCCTGTCAAGACACCACTCCACAGCCTCCCCCACTTCCAGCTCTCCTCCACAGAGGAATGGACCACCAGAGGGAAAAGAACCTCTAGAAGTCTGTGGGAGGGGCCCACAAGCAGGCAGCAGGGGCCACTCGAAGGAGCCAGAGCCCACCAGAGGGCAGGGCAGGGCCTAGCAGGCCTTCAAGGCAGGATGAGGCCACGTTCACCTTTCCTTCTTCTCCCTAAGAAGATGGGCCCACACAGCAGAGGTCACCAGGGTGCCCAGCTGTGCACAGATATGGAATACCCGACCCCAACCCCCAAACACTGCTGTCCCTGGACAGCTGAAGCCACCAGGGAGATCCCCAGGTCCTAAGAGAGGCCAGTCCAGTGTGAGAGTAGACCGGGAGGACAAGACCCCTCCAGGCAGGGGGAAGACCCCTGAGACAAGGGCCTCCTACTCTCAGCAGCCTCTTAACCTCTCCTACCTCTCAGAGCCTCAAGTTCCTTGTCCTCAAATGAAGATAATATTAGCACCCACTTCAAGGATTACAAGGATTACATTTGTGAAACACAGAGCAATCCTTGGTCCACCATGGGTACTCAGGTAATGTCAATGCCCTAAAAGGCCTTCAGAGCAGCCTTCACACAGCCTAGTCCAGACTGACAGCAGCCCAAGACACAAGACAGAAGTCAACGTAGACACACTCTACATGGCATGCACATGTGCACAGCAAACTCCTATTGATCCTTCAAAACCTTGCTCAGGGGACACCTCTGTGAAGTTGTCCCTGATCTCTCCCCAAACCACTCTGTACAACTTAGGACCTGGGACCTACTTTCCTCATTGCTGTGTGATATGTGTGAGCGTCTGCCTCTCACCCCACCTCACCACATGACAGCCTGAGGTCAGAACGATGTCCCAGTCATCTCTGTCTCCCCAGCTCTGCACAGGGCTGGGCACAGGGCAGATGCATAGGATATTCCTGGTGGTCAGCTGGCTCATTAGAGCCATGGGCTTTCAGGGCAGCGTTGACCTTAAGCGCAACACCCTGTCTCTCAGCCTGTCTTCTCTTATGCAAAATGGAAGAATTATGGGCCTAAAGGAGCCCTGGTGGTGCAGTGGATAAGAGCTCAGCTGCTAACCAAAAGATTACCAGTTCGAATCCACCAGCCGCTCCTTGGAAACCCTCTGTGGCAGTTCTACTCTGTCCTATTGGGTTGCTATGAGTTGGAATCGACTCAACAACAACGGGTTTCATTTTTGGTTGTGAGCCTAAAGTACTTAGCAGAGTGCCTGGCACACAGAAAGCACTCCATAAGCATGAGCCATCAGAATTAGGATTCGAACCAGTATTCCACTAACATAAGGGCTGGGTCCCTTTTTAAGACTTCCCCAGCCCTGAGAAGGCAGTGAGGAGGGACTAAAAAAGAACATGCAGGGCTGAGTATCCAGGCTGTGACCTATCAGCTGTGTGACCTCAGGCTAACTGCTTAGCCTCAGTGTCCCCACCTTGGAAACAGGATAAGAGGGGTCGAGTGTCCAGCTAAAAGCACTGTGAGGGCAGAGCCACAGCAGCCCAGACCAGAGGGTAGAGGGACAGAAAAACAGTCAGTCCCTCCAGGCCCAGCACTCACTTGGTGCCTCCTTTAATATGCCCCCTCCCAACTCCTTATCCTGAAACCACAGGGTGGCCAGGCTCAGAGGAGCACCTGGTAAGTTGGGGGCAGCCTTGGCCTCAGCTAGCCGGCATGCACAGCACATACACTGGCGAGGATGTGCAGTCCAGGCCAGCCCCAGGAGCTCCCTGTGGCTGCCAGCAGGAAAACAAGCAGGCAGAGTGCCACAGGCTCCAGGCGCTGCCTGCCGGCACAGGGGACCAGGACAAAGGCACTCTATGCCTGCACTCTGGAAGAGGACTCCTGCTGCATGAAGAGGCCAGAGGGGCCTGGAGTTCCCCTCACTGCTACCTAGAGGCTGTCAGCCAAACAGGGGTCTGTCCCACCCCTAGGGGACATCACAAGCTGCTCTCTCCGGCTCCCACCAGTGTCTTCTCAGAGAGAACAGCTTATCTAGGAGACACACACATATACACACTCAGACACACACACACACACTCAGACACACACAGCTGCCTACTCGCAGACAAGAAGCCAAGACCAGGCCATGGGGCTCGGGTCCTGCATGCACTCACAGCAGTCAGCAGTGGGCCTGCTGTGCTGAGCTCTGGGCAGGATGAGATGACAGACAGGCCACAGAGGGAAGGGGCTGTGAGTATCCAGGAGGAGCCTGGCCCAGCAGGGTCAGGGGAGGCAGGACGACAAGCTGGGTTCTGAAGGGTGAGCAGGAGTTGGATGAGGAGGGGAGCCTGGTGGCACAGGACAGGATTAGCCCTGTCTGTCCAGGGTTCCGTCTAGGGGCAGTGGACAGGGAGAAGAAGCCAGGACACTCAGGCTTATCCTTCATGTATCACTTTGTAATAAATAAAGAGGAGGCTTTCTAACAACGCAGGCCGAGGACGGGCTCAAGTCCCACATCTGTCAGCACAGGAGGCAGAGGCGGGACAGGGAGGGGGCCCGCCAGGAAGCCTTATCAGCGCCACTTCAGGTCACTCCTAGCAGTTTCCTCTCACCATATCCCCCATGAGAGGCCAGATGTGAGCAGGCTGAAGTGCCTCAGAAGGTGACACGTCCAGGGCAGGGCAGAGAGAGAAGGGTCTGTCTGGGGGCAGGAGCGACAACAGTGTGTCTGCCCACTTGCAAGGCTCCAGAGCCTCCTTCTCCTGAGAAGTGCCACAGTTTGGCCTCTCGGAGCCTCAGGTGTGATGGCAGCCCCTCTCTGGGAGGATGGGGGAGATAAAGGGACCACATGAGGCCTCTTAAGAGGCTCGGGGGCTGGCAGAGAGCTTCCTGTGGCTGCAGGCGGTGGAGGAGGAAGAGCATCTTCCCCGCCTCCCATCATGCCTCCTCTCTCACAGCCCCAGAGCCCTAACGGAAGGCTCTGGAGTCAGCCCAGCTCACTACAGGTGTCAGGATGGACCAGGCAAGCCCCCAGGGAAGAGATGGCCCCCAGGGCAGACACAGCCCCCAGGGCAGGAATGCCCCCAGGGTAGACAAGGCCCCCAGGGCAGAGAAGGCCCCCAGGGCAGACACGCCCCCAGAGCAGGCGGGCAGGCCCAGGACATTTGCATCTCCCACACACGTACAGCCCCTGTGGATGCAGCTGGCCAACTCAAGAGGCACTAAACATCCCACCCCAGCCAGTCTTGTTTGAACCAAGAGTTGTTACCACTTGGAGTCCTGGCACTTTACAGATGACACAAGGTAAGTGTCTTTACCTGCATGTGGCAGGAGGCAGGTGAGCCACAGGTAAATCAGGACCCTGAGCCTAAGATCATGTAGTGAGGAGTGCCTGCTCTGAGCCGCCCCACAGTCAGGAAGGGCAGCCAGGGTGTGCTCACCCACCTGACGCTGAGCTCAGGGCAATCCCCTCCTGGGGGCATCTGTGAGGGCACACACCTACACATCGGCACTGCGTAGGGCAGGGATAAGCACTTTCCAGAACCCAGGGCCAGTCTTGTTGGACGCCACCCTTCAGAAAGAGCCAGGCCCAGGGCCCAGGGCAGAGCTCCGAGGGAAGAGGGGCCAGGTGGGCATGGGCCCAGGATGGATGTGAGAGGCACTAGGAAAACCAACTGGTCCAAACCTACCCCCGCCCCCAATCCCAGGCCTGATTCCAGCACTAGCTTCATTTCTTTGGGCCCCAAAAAACGGCCTCTAACCAAAATGGAAATGCCTTTGTTCACAAAGACTGATGTCCCAAGAGGCTAGGGGAAGGCGGGGAGCTGCGCAGGGCCACACAGGAGGTAAAGGACAAGAGGTCTGGGAGCCCACCTCCCATAGCCACCCCCCTAAGCTTGAGCTTACTGACCACACAGACCCACGTTCCCAGTTACCAGGGACAGCGAGAGGCACTGGGGGCTTCTCTACCAGGGCACAAGTGCAGGCCACGGCTCTGCCCTGGGCCGCAGGACCCACCCTCCCTCCACTCAGCTCAGTGCCCAGCACCCACACCACCATACCCCTCACACAGACCCTGGCCTGAACCCAGAGGGCCCCATCCAGCTCATCCCCCTCAGGGGCACCCACCTCCAGAGACTGAGACCCCAGACAGCACATCTCACCTTAATCTTCCTCAGCATCTCCCCAGCACCTGCCCAGTGGCTCAGGAAGGGTCAGAAGCAGTGAAGCACGGAAGGCCGGCTGGGCGTCGCCACCCCACCTCTTCCTCCCCAGCAGAGCCTGCAGCTGGGGCAGACAGGATGCACGCCCTAGCACCCTCGCCCTGAGCTCCCCAGGTGGGCGGGGGCAGACAGACAGGCAGAAGCCACCGTGAGACACTCAGCCAGGCTTTCCTATGGACCAGGCAGCTGGCCCTGTTCTTGGGGAGACAGCCCAAGAGGTCACAGCGAGGAGGGGGAGCCCGGAGTCCAGCCCCAGGCAGCTGCTCACAGACACAGCCCTGGCTCCCCAGGCCCTCTCTGCCGGCCTGCCCTGCGTCTCTGGCTGGCCCCTGACTGACTGACTGGGTTCTCTTCAGTGAAGCCCTCCTTGCCACCTACCACCCTCTCTCCCAGGGCTGAGAGAGTTGCGGCTGACAGCAGACAGCCTCCCTGCTCCTGTCCTGACGCTCAAGGGCTCTGGGCTGCCTCAGGCTTGCAGTCCTTGCCCAGGCACAGAGAGGAGAGGGGACTAGCCTTGGCCTGGCCCCACCACTGAGCTCCAGAGACCTGCAGCCACCACTGGAGGCAAGCAGACAGGTGGAGGTTCTGGTGACAGTGGAAGTCTCGAGGACCCCACACCGGGAGGCAAGCCTACACCAAGGCCAGGGTCCGTGTGGGCAGGCAGAGGAAGGGGTTAGAGGCCTGCCCACCTTCCAGTCCCGCCCAGCGGCCTCCCACTGTCTGGACCACATGGGGAAGGTGGTGCCATCGATGCACAAGGGAAGTCTGGAATCACAGGGGATAGAAGGGGACTCTAGCCTGGGACAGTCCTGCAGGCACTTGGTGTGGGTCCAGACTCCCCCCAGCCTCTCCACCCCTCCTCCAGGCTCCTCTTTCACATGCCAGCTGCCCCTGCTCCCCTGCCCTCCCCTCACCCCTCCCCCCACCGAAAGCAGCAGCCTTCTCTCCTGGCTGCTGCTGCCACCCTCCCTGCCCTGGGGATGAGGGGCTGCTCCCTCTGTGAGATCTCCCACCCTAAGCCATCCCAGCCTCCTCCACAAAGCCACATGGAGGGTCCGGGTGGCCTCCAATGTGCTAAGCACTGAGCAGTCAGAGCCACAGCAACCCAGGCCAGAGAAGAGGGACAGGAGAAAAGTCAGTCCCTCCAGGCCCAGCACTCACTCAATGCCGCATTTAATAAGCCTCCTCCCAACTCCTTATTTTGAAACCATAAACCTCAAAAACAGCTGAAAGAATAACGACAAATTGCCACATACCTTGCAAGGGTATACACCAGTTGTTACCACTTGCCATATTTGCTTTATGTCTTTATCTATAAACAATTTGGTATGTTGGTTGGTTGGAGTGCCCAACCACTGGAAAACAAGTTGTAGACATCATGACCCTTTACCCCAAAATACTTTACCGCTAAATACTTCAGCATTTCCCCTAAGAACAAGAACATTCTACTAAATACCAGTAATACTTAATATTTGATAATATTATCTAACATACAATGCATATTCAAATATCCCTAGTTGTCCCCAAAATGTCCCTTATGTCTGGGTTGGCCGTTTTTAATCTAGGATCCACTCATGATTTGCACATTGCTTTTGTTTGTTGTGTCTCTTGTCTCCTTTAATCCAGAATACTCCCTGCCCCTAAACTTATTTTTGTATTTTTTAATTAATTTATTTTTGGTCTTTCATGATAAACTGATATTTTTTTAAAATGCAAACCAGTCGCTTGGAGAATGTCACACATTCTGAATTCGTCTGATTCACAATTTCCTTGTGATTAAATTCAGGTTAAACATTATTTTTGCAAGAATGCTATATAGGGTGTGTTGAATTCTTCCAACTGCATGACAACGGAGGGATCTGAGGTCCTTTCGTCCCATTACTGGTTGATCTCTTGGTCAGACAAGTGTGTGCAGATCTCTGCTGTAATGTTTTTCTTGGTGATTACTTTGTCAGTGTTACCACTGTGTGAATGCCCAACAACTTCTCACCAGTACTTTTAGCCAGTTGCCATGGAGTCAGCTCCAACTCAAGGCAACCCCACGTGTGTCAGAGTAGAACTGTACTCCATGTGGTTTCCAATAGCTGATTTTTCCAAAGTAGATCCCCAGGCCTTTCTTCTGAAGTGCCTCTGGGTGGACTGGAACCACCAACCTCTCAAGCATGTTAAACCATTTGCACCACCCAGGAACTCGCCAGTGCTTTTAGCATCCATTAATACTTTGCTACCCACAGATGACCAGGCCCATGGTCATCTGGGAGCCTGGTAGAAATAAAGAACTTCTGGCTCTGCTCCAGGCCTGCTGAATCAGACACTTGAATCAGACTTTGCATCTGAACAAGGCCCCAGGTCCTCTGTACGCACACGAAGATCTGAGACGCTCCTCTGTAGTCTCTGCTGGACCAACTGCTCCACCAAAACCCCAAAAAAACAAACCCACTGCTGTCGAGTCAATTCCAACTCATAGCAACCCTACAGGCAGAGCAGAACTGTCCCACAGGGTTTCCGAGGAGCAGCTGGTGGATTTGAACTGCCAACCTTTTGGTTAGCAGCCTGAGCTCTTAACCACTGTGCCACCAGGGCTCAGGACTTATTAAACCGTGACCTCTCTAGTTCTCTCATTTCCTCTCCATTTCCTGGCACTCTTCTATAAAGAAAAGGGGAGTTGGTGGCACAGTGGTTAAAGCAACGGACTGCTAACTGAAAGGTCGGCAGTTCAAAACCACCATTGGCGCCGCAGGAGAAAGATTCGGTCTGCTTCCGCAAAGATTTACAGCCTAGGAAACCCTATGGGGTCGCTATGAGTCAGAATCAACTGGACGCCAGTGGGTTTTTTTCCTTCTACAAAGAAGAGCTCTCCTCAGTCCCGCCTTTTGGGGAAAAGGGATCACCATGGACTCATGGCTCCATTTTTATTCAGTGGGTTATAATCTGTTACCACCATTCTTTTTGCTGCTCAAATTGTCCCACGTTTGGCCAGTGAGAGCCTTCTGACATATCCCTAGTAGTTTGTGACCACTTCCTTGCTTTCTGCACAGCAAGACACTCCAGGTAGGTCCACACTTTCCCTGCCCCAACCCGAGAAAGCCTCATCCCTCCCACAGGGCCAGGCTGGCCACACACAGGCTCGGCCTTAGGCAAAGCATGATAACGTTTTAAGAAAGAAATCTTGAAATTCTGGCCTTGGGCAAGAGCCAGGGACAGCATTCCACCCTGAGGGGGCGAGAATCAGCTGAGCTCTCAGGCTACCCCTGCAGAGCCAGCTTAGCCACCTTCCCTACTGCGCGCACCCATGGCTCTCACACACACACACGCGCACACACACACGCACACACCCACGGGCACACACACGCACACAGCGTGCGCACACAGGTGTCACTGGCACGCACACTCACCCTGTGGTCGTGTGGCCTCCACTGACACACACATGTATCTATGCACACGCTGACACATCCTCGCTGACTTGCCTCAGAAAACCAGAAACTCCCTGCCCACTGCCCTTCAGTCACCTTCCCCAGAAGAAGCCGCAGGAGCCAGGGAAGAGGCAGAGTGGAGGCCAGAGAGAGATGGTGAAGAGGCCAGAGGAAGGAGGAGCTGGAGAGCGAGCCACAGGGAGAGACAGAAACCGAGGAAGAGAACCAACAGAGCCCCGGCCAGCAGGCTACGCTCCACAGGGGAGAGGGGGGCCTCCCTACTGTGGCTTCCTCTCCCTGCCCAACACACACACTCACACTCACACACATACACACGCACACACACTCTCTCTCATGTACACACACACATACACACACGCACACATTCATACAGTCTCACAGATACACACACACTCATACATACACGCACACATTCATACACTCTCGTATACACACACACACACACTCACATACACAGACACACACATATACACACACATGCACACATTCATACACTCTCACATACACATACTCTCTCACACACACACACACACACACACACACACACACACACACACACACACACACTCAAGGCCGCCCCAGGAGACGCCCCCTCCCCTGGTCCCTGTCTCTTCTTCCTCAGGACCTCCATCTCCCCAGGCTGACTGTGAGGCAGTGGCAGGACCAGCTGGCTCGGGGGAGGGAGGGGGCCGGCAACCAACATGCCTTCCTCCTCAAGGGAGATGCTGTACTTGACTCACAAACCCAACAGAATTCCCTCTCTCAGCTACACGCCCACTGTGAAGTCAGGGTTGCTCTAGTGAATGCCACCAGCTATGCCAATTGTGCAGGGAGACTAAGATCACCCACTCCTCATGCAAAATTGTGTGGTGGATAACAAATCCCACTCCACACACCACCTGCATCCTGTGGAGATCTCAGCTTCCTTCCCTGTTCAGTTCAGACCCAAGCTGACCACACAGCCCTTCCCTAGCCAACCGAGGATAGATTAACAGGTACTACCCCCCCCTTCAGACCAGCCAGCCCAAAATCTGCGGTTGTCCTCTACTTGCTCAGGGTACCAGCCACAGCCCAGGTGTCCACCTGCCTCCCTCCACTTTAGGCCAGCAAACTCCTCCTTCTCCTTTGGGCCTGAGCTCATGGGAGACACGGTACCTACCGTAACAACTTTAATATAACAGAAATGGATACAAACAGACACATGGGTGAAGTCTAGAGGGGTCACAGCGCAGAGTCTCCGTGTCTGTAAGAAAGACATGCTGCCCTCTCCGGTGCACGGTCCCCACTAGGAAGCTCCATCCAAGCCTTAGGGCTCAGGGCTCTGTTCTCCCATTTTACAGATGAAGAAACTGAGGTTCAGAGAGGTCACTCGGCTAATGAGTGGCAGAGCCAGAACCCCAAACCAGACTGTTTCCAAAGCCCAAATTCAACTTGTGATTTTCAAACTGGAGTAACAGGCAGCAGGCCTGGGTTTACTGCAGAAGACTCGCCCTGCATTTCGCTGTGTTCCGAAGATTTAACTGGAAAATAAAACATTTCTGTAATAAAACTACCACAGATTGTGGATAGAAACGCAAAGTGTGTAGGATTTTTGCAATGAAATACAAAACTAGAAAAGCATGTCCAGGGTCCTCCTCCCAGAAAGCTCCCAGCCTCAGCCCCACTGCCTACCCACCCAGTCAGTCTGCAAGGAGGCCTGGCAAGCTGACGCAAACAAGTCTTCCTGTTGTAGAAGTCCCTGACCCCTGACCCAGTCCCCAAAACTGACTGTACTTTTCCATGGGTCCCTGAGGAAGCCACTGGCCTCTTGGGAAAGCCTGTCACTCTGAAATGACCAGCTCCTTCCACTTTGAATGATATTCCCTTTCGCTTATGAAATACTGGCCAGGGTAGAGAGTAGTGTCTTTGTTTTTCTTTTTTCTGCCTCACCAGTATTTCGTAAGCTATGAGTTGGAACCGACTTGACAGCATCTAACAACAACTGGCTAAATAAAAAGTTGGCCACCTATATCAGCCCCAAAACAATGGCTTGAAGTGTGACTAGCTGGTTGAATCCAAGCTACAGAGAGCCCCAACTGGCCTGCGGACCAGCCTGGCCCTGGGAGCCCTTTCTGCCCAGACCACCCACTGCTGGGACTGGAAGCCTAACCCCAGCCTGAGAAAAGCCCCGGCCCCCTCTTCCAGGTGGAAGGAAAGCCTCAGCCCCAGGTAAAGAGTTTCCAGTGGGCTCCCAGGCCAGGAAGCCCTACCTGCCCCCTCTGCGATGTCCTTCTCTCTTCTCTCCCAGGTGCCCAGGGGTGGATTACTCAACAAGCAAGGTAAGCACGGGCTCACTTGTGCTTACTTACTAATCTGTAGTGAACAATTTCACACGGGTTTCACCACGTCGAAAATGTGACATTGTTCACTACAAATTAGTTAAGTAAGCACAAGTAAGCCCGTGCTTACCTTGCTTACTGGGTCATCCGTCCATCAGGGATTGTAAATTGGAAGAGAGGCTTTGATTCCGTAGGAAGGTGCTGTAGGGTTGGGAGAGAGACAGATGCCAGCCATACCTAGAAGCAGAATCTTTGATGTGGTGAAAAAAATGTGAAACTGCTCACTACAGATGATCTGGTAAGCAAGGTGCTTCCCTTGCTTATTGGATAATCCGCCCCTGCAAGTGCCTAAAATTCCAGTCCGGTTCAGTAGATAAGCCTGTGGCTGGCAGCCAGGATGGGGAGGCCAGACAGCCCAGAACCAGGAGCACAGTGGAGGAGAAGCAGGGGTAGAAATGAAGGAGGAGGGTATGTGGGCCCAGCTCAGGGGGGCCGGTTGGGCTGGCAGGGAGAGGACAGAGAGGATAGAGCAGCTGCAGCCGCACATCCTTGATTGCCCACCTTGCCTCTAAAGCTTTACAAGTGTCCTCAAAACCCAATGAGGAGAGCGAGGCAGTCCACAGGTGAGGAAGCTGAGGCTCAAACCTCACAGCTAAGGAAGCAGGGAGCTAGAATTTGATTTGGGTCTACCCGGTCCCAAGCCCATGGCTCTGAGTGGCCATCTGGCCACCTTCCTCAGGGGCTTCCAGAGGTATTGGGCGGGGCGGGGCACGAAAAAGGTGTGAAGGCTACAGGGAGAGATTTGGGGGAAGGCTTCTGGAAGGGCCAGGACCACCAGACCCAGGCTGGCGTCCCCAATCCACAATCAGACACCCACCCACTATCCATACCTCCACTCGCCCCTCCACCCCACCCAGCCTACACTTCAAAGGGCGACAGGAGCCTTCCAGCAGCCTCTCACCTAGGCCTAAGCTGCTCCGTCCTTGGTGCCCCCACCCCCTTGACTTCATGCTCACACCCAGGCCCTCCACAGCCAGGAGGCCCACCTCTACCAGCTGGACTCAGACCCCTGGGCTGGGAGGACTGGAGGTGGGGGATCTGGCTCATCGTTACCCCCCAGGCTTGGCACATTGTGGGTGAGCTGACCAAACTCCCTGAACACTCAGGCACCCAGCAAGAGGGCACCAAGGCCCCAGATCATGCCACAGGGCAGCGGGCAAACCAGGATGGCCCAGCCCAGCTCCCAAGCGGTGCTCCTTCCCTGCCCTGCCCACTCATCTCGCGACGGGCACTCAGTGACACAGCAGATGTAGCCTAAGCGCCGCCGTAGGCCAGACCCTGCTCCCTGCCCTCAAGCAGCCATGTGCGTGGTGATGTCAGTCTCTGAACAAAAAAGACAGCAGGGCACAGGAGGGGGGAGAAGAGACCTGATGAAGAAGCAAGACATGGGCCACCTGGAGGAGAGACGGTGTAGCAGGTGCAAAGGCCCTGAGATGCATACAAGCTGAGGTATCCACAGAACAGCAAGGAGGCCAGTGTGGCTGAAGAGAGGGCTAGAGGGTGGGTGCAGGAGGAGAGTGCCCTGAAACACCACATGCCAGGTTCTGTGCTGAGCCCTTGGCATGAGGAATCAATTGATGCCCTCAGTAACCTCACCAGGGAAACACTATTATCATCCGCACTTTGCAGATGAGGAAACTGAGGCACTGATTAAGACACTCTCGGGGTCATACAGCCAGCAGGTGGGGTGGCCAGGATCCAAACCCCAGGTCTGACTCCAGAGTCTAGTGCTTTAACCACTAGGCTAGACTGCCTGGCAGCCAGGGCCAGACCAGCCCCTGCAGGACTCAGGCTTTTAAAATTCAACATGGATGGAAAGTCCCTGCGTGTGCAAATGGTTAATGTGCTCAGCTGCTAACCAAAGGTTGGAGGTTCAAGCCTACCCAGAGGCATCTCAGAAGAAAGGCCTGGCAATCTACTTCCCAAATGCCATTGAAAATCCTTCAGAGCACAGTCCTACTCTGGCACACGGGGGATTGCGCGAGTTGGAATCAATCTGATGGTAACTGGGAAATGCATGGGGTAGAAAGCACTGGAGAGCTGTGAGTGGAGTTTTGATCTTAGAGTTTTAAAAGATGAGGACAACCCTTCAAACTTGGAACTGAAATCACTCCCGGAGATGACATTAACCATACAATAGACAGGCCTATAAAATAAACAATAACACCCGTGAGGAAAGTACACCTCAGAACAATCAACTCTATGAGACCTAAAGGGCAGCATTTGCCCAAATGCAAAGGTCAAAAGGACGGCAGGGGCAGGACAGCTGGGCAAATGGATATGGGGAACCAGGAAGGAAGCGGGGAGAGTGCTGACACATTTAGGGGTTGCAACCAATGTCATAAAATAAGCTGTGTAAACTGTTGAATGGGAAATTAATTTGCTCTGTAAACTTTCACCTAAACAATAACATGTTCAAAAAAAAAAAAATGAGGACAGACTGCAGGAGCAAGGATGGGGCAGGGAGTGTGTAGCAGGTGACCGCAGGGACCCAGGTGAGAGGTGCTGGTGGCTTGGGCTGGGGTGGAAGCAAAAGGAATGGTGAGAAGTGGTCACACATGGGGTGACAGAGGGGCGTGAAGGGACCCCAGGATTAGAGCAACTAGAGGGAAGGAGCTGCCACCACCCAAGATGGGGGGCCTGTGGGAGAGTAACAGGGTCACGCTGAGTCTGGGCTGTCCTTAGACATCTATGGGAGATGTCAGGAGGCAGATGAGACGCTTGGGCAGGAAGACCCCATCGTTGGGGCCCCTGCCATGCCCCAGCCCCACCACACCTGCAGTCCCTCCACTCCCAGTGACCAGCTCTGGGTGTTGACAGCTCAGGGCTTCTAGGCTGGAGGGCTGGCTAAGG
>NW_004444115.1:507240-522334 GCF_000243295.1 Trichechus manatus latirostris
TGGGGGTGTCTTCTTGTGTGAGAGGCCCCTGGGGCAGAAGGAGAAGGGAGCAGCCCAGACTGTGCAACCCCGGGCAGGTAACTTAACCTCTCTGTGCCCCTGAGCCTCATCAGTAAAATAGAGCCAAGGGGGTTTCAAGGACAAGGTGTAACTGTGTAGATTAAAGGGTCCAGCCCAAAAGTGGTGGCCGCTGTCCTTCCTGGCCCCTTACCCCTATCTTGACATGGGATTCCACCCACACAGGCCAGAAAGCTCTGGCAGCCTCTCCTGCCTACCCTCCGCCTGATGCCCCACCCCCAGCGCACACATGCCTCTGCTGGTGCCAGCTGCCTCACGCACCTGCTCCCCATGACTCATTCACCAGCACACACACATTCCTCATGGAGTGCAAACACCGGCCCAGCCACCTTCCCTTCCTAGACCAAGGCCCTCTCAGTAGCCCCCTCGCCCCACAGCTCTGCAGGGACCCTGCAGGCCCCCTAGCCCCATTACCCTGGTCACCTTTGGTAAAGGGTGAAATGGCACAGGGGAATGCCAGGTGGAATCAAACAGCAGCTGAACCTCTCAGGGACCTCAGCCCCATGGCCGTTGTATGACACCCTAGCAAGGAGCCTGGCGGGGGGTGCTGCAAGCCCACCCAACAGAGAAGTTCAGAGGGGCCAGGCCAGGATGTCCTTGTCTCCTCTCCTGGGCGGGGAGCTGAGGACAACTCTTTTCTGCAGGCATGCACCCCACCCCAGCCTGGCCCTCCCACCACCTGCTCAGAGATGTCAGCATGACCACACCAGGACCCAGGGGACTCCAAGTCAGCCCACCCACCACCTGTCCCCTCCACACAAGTGTGGGTGCTATTCTCAGCCCAGGGCTCCAGGACATCGGCCATAAACAAAGGTGAAATCTCAGCTCCTGCAGCCCATCATCACCTGCTTCCTGAGCTCAGTGGCTGGAACAACCTTGGCGGGGGGACAGCATGGGCGCAGCCACACCAAGGCCAGAGAGCACAGGGGGCTGGGGCAACTGGCTACCAGGGTAAGCAGGGCCACAGGCACCCCACAGTCCTTCATCGGGAGCACTGCTTCCCTATCAATGCCCTGCCATGCTTGCCTCCACACCACCTCCTCCAGGCAGACTTCCGGGTCCACCCAGGCAGAGGACACGCTTGTCCCTCTGGACACCCTCAGCCCTTTGCATATGTCTGTTCCTGTCTAAGGAGTCCCTGGGTGGTGTAAACAGTTAAAGGCTTGTCTCTGCCTTCCCAAGCTCCTGAAGAACACTCTGCACGGAGCCCTGTCCCAAGCTCCCCAGGTGCCCAACCCCCACCCTCCAGTCAGCACACCTGAGCTTCCTCCAAAAGCTCCAGGAGAACGGCTGAGGCAGTGATGACAAGTGGCATGAGAGGGCAGAGGTCCCCAGAAACCACAGCGACACCAGCACACCCTCCCAGGCTCTACAGAGTTACGCCTGCTGCAGACGGGCTGCTCCTCTCCTCAGCTCACCCCAACTATCCCCCGAGGACCCTCCTGCCTCTCCTCAGCCAGACAGATAGTACTGTATCAGAAGCTGAGCAGCCAGTTAACCAGTTACCACTGAGTCATCTCTAACTCATGGTGACCCCATGTGTGTCAAAGGAGAACCGTGTCCCATAGGGTTTTCAATGACTGATTTTTTTAAAGATCGCCAGGCCTTTCTTCCAAGTGCCTTTGGGACTCGAACCTCCAAACATTTGATTAGCAGCCGAAGGCGTCAACGGTTTGCACCACACAGGGTCTCTGACAGACAGTTACCAATTCCTTTAAAAAGGGAGATAGAGAGGGAGGACGGAAGCGGGGGGAGCTAAACCCTGAAATGTGCCCAAAGAGGGGCAGAAAGGAGCAGAGTAGGCCAAGGTACGGACACCCTGTCAGACCCAGAGATCTTGGCAGGGTTGGGGTGTGGGGGGACTTCCAACTCTGGGGTCCTGAACACCCTGAGTTGTTTAGAAGCTGGGGGCCCCTGCTGCTACAGGGAGAAAGGGTCAGGGTAGGAGGGCTGAAAGGGATGGGAAGTAGAGGGGAACACAGTGTCCCCCACAGTCCTCTCCCTTGTTCCCTCCCCTCTGAAGCCTCAGGCCCCACCAGCTGGATCCCAAGCCAGGGGGCCAGGCCTGGACCACACACCCTGATGGGCAGCACGGCCCAGCTGGGACACGCACAAGGACACAGCAGCTGAACATACCCAACTCCATCCTATGGCTCCTTGGGCCCCCCCTCCCCAGGGCAAGGCTAGGGTCCACGAGCTGGCGCCCAACCTTCAGTTTCTCATCTGAAATGGAGACTCCTGCTCTTTCACTTCATCCCCATGACAACCCTCCCATGTAGGATGCTGTATCCACTTCACAAACAGGATGGCCGAGGCTCAGCGGGTGTAACAACTTCCCCAAGTTCAAAGGGCTTAGGAGGAGCAGAGCTGGGAGTTGAGGGGTGAGCCCAACTGAGAAGGGTTAAATAACTGGCCCAAGTCCCAGACAGAGGGGGACGAAGAGCAGGAACAAGAGCCCCAGGGTCCCCTGGGCGTGCTGAAGGGACAGGCATTCTCACACAGGAAGGGCGCTGAGCCTGCAGCATGGGTTAGGGGCAGCCTCCCTTGGCCCCCCGCCCACAGCAGGCTGGGTGGTGGTGAGATCGGCACAAAGTTGGGCTGTGGCATCAGGTTCCGTCCACACGCTGACTCAGCTCTCCCCGCCAGCCTACCCCCAGTGTGCCCAGGGCAGCAGAGGCAGGGCAACACTGCCCTCACATCCTCAGGAAGGGGCTGGGCCCTTCAGCACCCTCCACCAGCCCCACGGTCCACCCCACCAGGAGGGATGGGCCGGCTGTGAACTTCGAGAAGGCGGTAACACTCCAGCCCTGCCAGGCCCGTGTCCAGGACAGACACTGAGTCCTTGGGGAAGGGGGACACACAAATAAATCAAAACAAAAAAACTCCTGGCTTAGTTTACATTTCAGAAAAAAATAACAATATTTGGGTCCGTCCCAGGTTCAACAAATGCATCCAATTAATTGGGGATTCTGGTTCCCGGTTTAGATCACATCTCAGCTCACATTCCCTGCCATTAACTTGTCCTTGAGTGACCCCCAATGCCCCTGCCATCCTCTCGGTCCCTCCAACTCGTTCTTTGTGGGAGGTATGGTATATGTGCCCAACTGTCCCACAACCTGAGGATCCCCAGGGCTTTGGGGCCAGGCCAACTTTGTTCAAATCAGACCCCTCACCTTCCGGGGCCCCTTGATGCTCCTGGCCACCCTTGGGGAGTCACTGGAGGGTCCTGGGGCCACAAGGAAGGCCCCAGTTCCACAGGTTTCTCATCTCCTTTGGTGTCCCCCCAACACACCTGCTTGTGTGCCTGACAAAGGTGCCCTCACACGCTGGTTTTCATTTGCAAACACGTCAGAGCTTGTGTTTTCACTTCAACAGTCACATCAGCACCCCTCACCACCACTCTCTCTCCACTTGGATGGAGGAGGGGCAGCACCTGGGGAAAGTCGCCTGGGGTCAAGTGCTACATCCAAGGGAACATCTTTGAAGACCAGTGAGGGAGGAACTCTCAGGGCTTCCCTAAGCCTCAGTGTTCCCATCTGTCAAATGGGACTATAACCTGGTCCCGCCTACCTCATAGGTCACCAGAAGAAACAAATGAGAAACGGTGGGTGTGACCACAGCTCTCAGTAAGTTACAAAACACAATTGAGATCTCAGCCTGTCCTCCCCTCCTGGGCATCCGGGCCCAGCCTGGACCAGGTGCCCCTACTATCACTCACAGGATGTGTGGGTTCACTGTATTTCACTGACGAGGGGGCTCAGGCTTCCCAGTTCCCAGATGGGCACACTGAGGCTCCATGACCAAGCCAGGGCTAGCCACGGGCCCTAGCCCCTCATCTCACCCCTCATTCAATCAGGCTCTGGCTCGGGGTGGGGGTGGGGGGCTCTGACTTCCCTCCTTGGGGAGGTGATACCACCATGTCCCAATTTAGCTTTTGCAGCCTATACAAGAAAAACAAATGTGCATTGCCATGAACTCCAAGAATCCCTTCACAGCAAAGACAGCTCAGAATGCAAAAGCCAGAACTGCCAAGGCCAGTGGGCTCTTCTGGGCATTCCCGAGATGCCTCTGCCAGGAAGCAGGCACAGCGCTGTGGGCTTCTCATTCACTTTCTCCTAGGCCCTCCACAGGCCTCTCGGGCAGGAGCACATGTACCCCATTTTACCGAGGAGGAAACGGAGGCTCAGATAGGGCAAATGAGCAGGCAAGGGGTCACCCTGGGCCGAGCTCCTTCCCCTCTCTGAGAACTAAAGCCCCTGTTGCCATCTGTCTTCCCCCCTCCGTGTCCTTGGATTTTCTTTCTTCCCCATTCAATCCCTTGCCTGCCTGCCAAGAGTCCTGGGCCCAGCTTAGCCCCCACCTACCCCATCACCCACATCTGCCCCTTGAGACAGTTAATGATGGGCTGGGGCTGTTTGACATGATCTTAGCTGATGCCACCTCACAGAAATGGGGAGCCACAGCTGGCTGCGGGGGAGGAAGGCCTCTTTGGGCTAGGTCCCTCCAGTGCTCAATGGCCGGTCCAGGCCCGCCCAGGGCCCAGGCATCTTGGCTACAGTCCCAGGGAGAGGCCGAGCTGAGCAAAAGGTCCAAAGAAAGCAGCAGCAGCTGTTGGAAAAGGGGCCTGGGGGAGGAGACCAGAGGGCTGGCAAACGCCGTTCCATTACCCCATCCCCTCTTCCAGTCCAGCAGCCTCAGCAAAGCTTCTCCCTGAGCCTCCGCCCACACACAGCGGCTCCCGGTGTCGTCCCTGTCATCACCGCCAGCTGCCACAGCATCTCCTCTGAGGACCTTCCTGGCTCCGACCCAGGCACAAGGCTGAGGGTCCCCGTGTGGCACCTGGGTCAAAGGCCCCACCTTGCACGGCAGTGCCTCCGGCAGGGCCCTGACAGGGTGACCTCCCGGGCAGTCAGGAAAACTGTTCAAGCTCTCCAGGCCCCTGTGTCCAGTGTCCCCTCCTCAGTGTCACCCAGAGTCTGGGGCCTGAAATATGATAGGGGGGCACAGGGTTGTATACCAGCCCCCCCCCCGGAAGATGGGGGACAGATCTTGGGGCTCCTGTAGCCCAGACAACACCTGAGGAACGAGCCTAACCAGCCTAGGGCACGTAAGAGTCTGAGGATAGAGCCAGCCTCTTCCAGAGCCCACGGCTGCACTGGCCTTCAGGGCCCTCCCAGGCCTGCCCCCGCGTGTCTTTCCAACTCAAGACTCATCCTGCTCGCACCCCCCACAATCTGGCCACCCTGAGCAAGCCTTTGCCAAGTGCTGTTCCCACTGCCTGAAGCACTCCTCCCACCCACAACCTGCCTCTTTCACCCTTCAAACTCTGCTCCGGTGTCCCCTCCTCCAAGGAGCCTTCCCTGACTGCCCAGGCCAGTGGAAAGCTCCCCCACAACGGGCATGTCATGAATGAAGAGCTACAGCTGACAAACAGAAAGGTCACTGCAGCTTCTCCCCTAAGTGAGCCACATTCCCATGGGGGGCTACGCCAGCACGGTGTTCTGACAGAGGTGCCCCAGGGGCTCTGAAGAGGGGAGGCCTGGCAGTGAAGAGTCCCTCCCCACCCCTAGGACTGTGGCAGCTGCCGTGCCACCAGTCGCTAACCCCTCCCTCCACACCTGCCTGCAGGCCACCCTCCTGTGGTGCACACACTGCAGAGACAGCGGGGCCTGCAGTGACCCCCTTCCAAGAAGTGGAGGCAGCCATAGAGGTCGGCCGTGGCCCCAGGTTCATGCCACAGCATGGGGACACAAACGCCCACTCCCAGAAGCACCACTGCACCATGTCCTGGCATGCCAAAGCCACTGTCCCCAGGGTCAAAGCTCAACTCCCAGCCCCATGCTGTGACCTCAATCCCACCCCATCTGCTGTTACTCTTGGGATCCAGGTCAGACTGCAGCCAGTGCAGGTCCAGGAAGCCGGGAAAAGTCCCGGGAAAGAGCAAGCAAAAACTGTCTGAGAACAGCAGCAAGACATCTGAGCCTGGCTGGCCCTGACTGTGCAGCCCTGCATTCCCCAAATCACACCAGCCCAGGCCAGCACTCCCCAGCCCCTGTCACCTCAGCCTTCTCAGGTGCAGCATGGATTCCCATGGGCACCCCTCCTGTAGGGGCTCAAGGCCAAGCCACATTCAGCATTGCGCCTAGAGCTGGTAGGAACCTCCACAGGGCCGTCCCACTCAGGGGAACCCCCAGTCCCCAGGCACCAAGCACAGCAGCCACTGGCTCAGGATAAGCTTCCCAAGAGCCCCGAGCTGTTTTCTCACCAACAGTTTACTGTGGGAGAAGGTGGTGAGGTGATGCCTGGACCACACCTCTCTCAGCTGGTGGTGGGGTGAGGTCTGCACCCTAAAACCCACAGCAAGCCTCCCGGCTATCTGCCAGCCATCAGCGCCAAAAGAAGGGCCTCCCAGGACCCTGACCCCAGCCTGCCTCTCCTGCCACCTGTGCCTCTGACAGGTGTGCCTGCAGCTCATGGAAGGGGCACCAGATAGAGGCCATGGGGGGTGTGCCAAACTGCGGGTGTCACAGTGACCCCGCCCTCAGGGTGCAGACATCATAAGGACCCTGCCCCTTGCTGCCATGGGCCTGCCTGAAGCCTGTGCCCCAGTCCCTACTCCCCACAACCCCATAGGGGCTGCTGCCAGGAATCAGTGCAGTGGGCCCTAGACTTCTGGAATTCCACACCAGGAAGTTTTCCCAATGTGGGGTGCATGTGGGGTGTGTGGAGACTTGACTATCTCCCCCAAGAATATTAAACATCTAGTATTAAAATCACTTCACAAAAGAAGCATTTTAGCAATAACAAAAATAAAAGTAGACAGGACATAATCTCAGAATAAGTGACAGTGTCTCCTATTACATTTAGCTCTTTGAAATGCAGGCACACACACAGCACACACACACGCTGTGCTTGTTCATCCTCATGGACTTGCATCTGCAAACGGCAGCCCCCAAGCCCACTACACACCCCGAAAGGGGACAGGCAACATCACCAAGAGTAGGCTTAGACACCCAGCTAGGGCTGCTGGGAGAAGGCAAGGGCCTTCTAGTTTAATGGCGGATTGGGAGGTTCTTAGGGACCACGGTCTGTCAAAAATGATGCCCCCAGTCAGGTTTTCCCAAAGTGCCATGCTGCAGATTTGCATCTCATTGGCATTTCTCCCATGGCCTACCCCCATGCCTGGCCCACTCACTGACCGCCATAGAGGAGGCAACCCAGAACACCGACTGAGACAGCTCAAGTTACACAACACTGCTCGGAGCCTCAGTTTTTCCATTGCTAAATGGGAACCTAACTACCTTACACGGTTGCAGGAGCTTGCGAAATTTCACCAAGCACCTGGCGCTCAGCAGGTAGGCAATAAACCATGCCAATAATTATTATTAATATTTGACAAAGGCTTCCCTCAGGGCAGGAAAAGCCAGCCTTACTCTTCTCAACTCCCCAACCCTGACCCCTTGTCAGCCCCTGGCATGGAGCCAGCCCTGCTGCTAGTCCAGACAGACCCTGCGGACTCTTCAGGAGGTGGGCCCCAGGAGATGGGATCAGCCAGTTCCCAGGAAACATGAGCCTTTCATGTCACAAGAACGGTGAGAGGGTAAACCCTATTTCTGGGCGGAGAACCACAAACCCTGCCCGTCCATTTCATCTGCAGGTATCATTGCCCGGTATTTCAGCCTAAACTGAGGCTGAGCAGCCAGTATGATTTGCCCAAGCGCACAAGCTGGCAGTGATGAGTAGGGAAGGACTCAGACCCAGCCTGACATTCTCCACAAAGAGGGCTGCGTAGCGTGAAAATCTTACAGTTCAGGGCCACCTCTGGTGCCTTCCCCACGCTCCTCCTCTTTTAGCAGGCCCTCCCGCTTCCCCACCTGCAGACCTGGGGCCAAAAGGAGGGGCGCAGTGAGCCCGAGAGTTCCTGGCCACCTGGCCCCGCACACACAGCCACTAGCGCCGCATGTATGCCCAGGCCTGCCTGCCGCCACTGCCTGCAGAATCTTTTAGGGCTGGTCTTCTGAGTTTGCACTTTTAATCCTCAGAGGAGATTTGCCAAAGAGGCAGCTTAGAAAAACCCAGCATAGAAGGGTGGCATCGGAGAAGCACTCCTTCCTTCCCTAGGTGCCCTCCCACCTGGAGACCAGTGGCTCCAGAGCAGCCACGCCCAATCCCCTCTGTGATGTGAAGGCCGTCAACGTGAGCACCCGCTCTCACCTTCATTCCAGAATCCTCCGTACCAGCAGAGGGCTCACCTCCAGATGCTGAGTGAATGCTGGACCAGTCAGTCAGTCAGTCACCCTCCACTGAGGAAAACTAAAAGGACACCTCCTGCTTCACCTGGCACCGTGGCTGTTTGCTTGTTTACAGCTAGAATGTCAGCTCTGTGAGGATAGGGGCGGGTTTTGCTCACCCCCACACCCCCAGTCCCTACACATGCCTAGTATATAGTGGGTGCTCAACATTTGTTGCATGAATGAGTAAATGAATGAATGAACAAATCCCATTATTTTTTTACTGATGGTGAAGGTGAAGCCCAGAGAGGTGAGAAATCTTACCTAGGTCACAGAGGTTTGCATGTAAGAGAATCAAGATGCACTCCAAAACTGATTCCAGAATCCAAGCCCTCCCCCTCCCACAGGTGCATATGCACGCGCACACACAAATACACACACGCACACATACACAGGCTGCGACAACATCACAAACCCTGATCAGCTCAGGGCTCAGCAGGGATTAGCTGTCTATAAAGGCCAGGAATGGATACTCCTAGGGAGCAGGGTCGGGAGGAAGGAGGACAGAGGGCTCCCAGTGTGGGCTCGTCATACTGTCCTACCCCCAAGAGCTGGCCTTTAATGAGCACTTACTATGAAACAGGCATTTGTCAAGGGCTCTACTCCTCACAACAAGCATGCAGAGGAACCATCCCATTTTAAAAATGGAGAAACTGGGCTCAGGAAGGTCCTGCCACTGCCCAGGGCCTCACAGCTGGCCAAGGAACCCAGGACCGTCTGCCTACAGAGCCCACGTCCCCTCTGCTGTCCCTCATGGGAGCTGTGATGGTTAAGATTGTCTGTCAGCTTGGCTGGCCCATGAGTCTCAGTGTTTATATGTGATCACTCCCATGATGGAATCCGCTATGAGTAGCCAATCAGCTGAAAGACAGTTATCCTTGGCCATCTGAATATAAGCAGACATTCTGGCTTTTTGCTTGCTCTGGATCCTGTGGCTGCCTCCTGTTCCTCTGACCTCTGGTTCTTGGGACTTGAGCTATCAGCTTATCTGCCAATCTTGGGATTCATCAATTTTCACAGCCTGTGAGTAGAGCCCTGCTCTCCAACCTGCCGATCTTGGGTTCACCAGCCCCTGCAGCTATGTGAATCAGGAGAAGCCTTGTGGTCTTGCCTGCCAATCTTGGGATTCGTCGATATTCATGGCCTGTGAGCAAAAGCCCTGCTTTCCGACCTGCCAGTCTTGGGTTCGCCAGCCCCTGTGGCTGCATGAATCGGGAGAAGCCTCTATCCTAATCCACGGACTTGGGACGTTCCAGCCTCTACAATCCTGTGAGCTGTTTCTTTGATAAAAATCTCTCTCTATATATATATTTATACACCTTACTGGTTTTGCTTCTCTAGAGAACCCAGCCTAAGACAGAAGCGGTGGGCCTTTGTGGCCTTCTCTCACGTGGCAGGACCATATGGAAGAAGACCATCCAAGGCATGGCCCTGGGTTAAGGCAGAACAGAAGCATCTCCTCACTTTGTCCAAGCCACACAGTTCATGCAGGGTGACATGGGCCTGGAAGCTTGGGCCCTGCCTCCTAGTCCAGGGGACAAGAACACAGTCAGAGGCCCAGAGAGCGAAGTGAGAATAGTAAAGAGTGAGGGTGACTCTGGCAGGGTTACCTATGAGGAGGGGAGGAGAAGCCTTGGCTTCTCCATGAAGCTGTGTGACTCGAGCATTTCCACAGCATTCAATTGACTGCCCCAGCCCCACTTCACCACCCCTTCTCTTGAGCTAATTTCATGTCCTCAGCGTCCTCAGTCCCACTGACATACCATGGCCCACTCCCTGGCCCTCCTTGAATACTTTCTCCTCCCCTATGCCCCATGCAGCCCAGTGGATTGCCCTCCTGTGATGCCCTGAGCAAAACAGACTTTCCTCACTTGGAGCCTTGCCCTGAGCCAGCAGGCCTCTGAGTAGGGACACAGCTCATCCCTGGGCCCTATCTCCCCCAGGGCCCACTGGGGCTCAGAGAAGCCTGGGGGCCACACTTCCACCTCTCCATACCCACATTCCTTAGCCAATGTCCACGAGCACCCACAAACACCTGCCCAAGATGAAGCTGACTCAGGGGCCTTGCCCCAGCAGGGGAGAGGGACCACTACATACACCACTGGGCTTGGGAGAAGCTGGCCCTAGTTTGAGGCTGGAGACAAGTACAGTGAAAGCCTGTGCAAGGTCAGAGGAAAGAGAGAGAGTGCAGGGAGACACCGAGAGGGAGAGAAGGACAGCACCATGGGGGGTTACAAGAGAGGAGTAGGTAGACACCCAGAGACACAGGTGGGGAAAGAGAGATGGGTAGGGGTCAGAGAATACAGGTGAAGGAAGCAGGTTTTGAATCCAGCCTGGGAATGACGAAGGGGGTCCCACGCACAAAAAACAGTGGGCAGAGGTTCTAGGCAGAGAGAAGCACTAGGGACTAAGGACAAGGTGGAAGGAGCCTAGGGCTTCCCAGACCCTCCAGCCGACCTGGGTGGGGCCCCAGCTCTATCAATTAGGCCCTCTGTGACTTAGGCAAGTGGTAGGCCTGCCTGAGCACCAGTCCCTCTTCTGTTAAAGGGGGCAAGAGCACCTCCTCTTAGGTGTGGCTTGGCTACTCTTACATCTGAAGAGTTGGCTCATGTAGATGTTCAACTCGTCCTGGGCCATGTCGGTCTCGTAGATGCACAGCTAATATGGCTCCTGTGAGAGGAACCTTGCCTATCCAGATGAAAACCGTGCAATTCGGTGAGTTACATGGCCAGTTGTCAGGGTTCTATAAATAATTAGCCTTTCACCTTCCCTTCCATGAACAAGCATCCTATAGCATGCCAGGCACTGTGCTGTTCACAGGCAGCCCCAGGCCCTTGCCTCTCCCAGCTGGTCTCCACCGCTGTCCACTCTGTACTCCTCTCCCAGCATGCTCCTCCGGGGCTGGCCAGGAGGAACAGAGTGCACACTCCCACCATTGGCCAGGGCCTTCTTGTGCTCATCACTGTCCAAGCTCTGCCCAAACAAGGCTCAGCCTTCCGTGCGTGCTCCATCAGGACTTCTGGGCAGTGGACCTTCAGCGGTAAGCAGGCCAGATTCCAGCCACCCCCCTCCCAGCTGTCCCTTCTACCCAGCCACCCCATCCCCCAAAGGGCTCAGCCTGCCAACCTCTAATCCTCTCTGTCATCTGACCCCGGCTCCACCCTAAGTCTGCTCTGCCCAGCCACACTTCTGAGGTCCAAAAATGGACACAGTCATTTATAGAGGGTCCGACCAGCCCAATGCAATGGGAAGATGACCTCATGGCGCCCACTTGCTGGCTGCAGGTACCACTCTGCACTCAGCACCCTGGGGGTGGCTGGAGGCAGGGGCTGAGCAGAGCAGTGCCATGCTGGCAGACCCAGGTGATCCGTCCAATTCATTCTCATATCCAACTCGCACCTGGGCCAGAGGCTGCAGGGTCTATGGCAGTAGCTCCACGCAGGCATTGTAAAGCTCAGCACAGAACAGGCACACAGCATATGTCCAAGCAATACTTGAATGAGGGAAGGCAGAAGTAGCTCACAGCACCAACCAGCCCACCCACAGGCTGGCATGAGGGCTAATGAGCCAAGTCCTAAAATGTTAAGCACCTACTGGGGGCTAGGTGAATGCTGCTGGTGGGCACAGGAGTACCTAGATGGAGACAGGAAGGTCAAAAGGTAGTAACAAAGAAGTGTGATCCAGAATTCCACAGAGATGCACTTGAGCTGGGGAACAGAGGTGGCTGCCTTGGTGACACCCATAGGGCCCCACAGCATCAGAGGGCAGGATTCCCTTGACCCTAGTGCTGCCCTGTGTCTCTGTGGATGTTTATTTATGCTAAGAGAGGAAGGGGAGAAGATGAGAGGTCAGGCCCTCCATCAAAGCTCCTGCTTGTTGGTCAGGAAATGCCTCCAATGGCCCCAGGGAAACTGGAATTGACAGGGCAAGCTGGGTGTAGTGCAGGGGATGCCAGTAAGACAGAGGGGATCACAGACACATGGACAATGCTCCAAGTTAGACATGAGCCGGCAGCCCAGTTAGTGGGCAAAGGGGAGAGGTTGGTGTCAGCTGAGATATCAGGCTTCCTGGGAAGGGGGCCTGCAACTGGGCCAAGAAGGGAGAGGATGGAAAGAAGGTTACTTTTCAGGGACTCAGCCAGGAGGCTCGAGCAGGGCCAGCCCTTGGCCAAAGCCAGTACCCATGGCTGAGTGGCTGTCAGTCAACTACTAGTGGCAACAGAACGGGGGCTGAGGAGCGACGGCTGGCAGTTCAGCGGGGTCAGTGATGACAAACGGCCATTTACAAGGAGGGGACACAACCCACGCCCGCTGCCCCTGGAGTGATGTCGAAGACGATGCTGCAGAGAAAAGGCAACCAGAAAACGCAGCTAGGGCAAAGCGGACGACTCAAAAAGATCATCTGGGAGCCAGGGAGGCATAGGACATCCGGGCGGGGGGAGGGGGGGTGGACAGGGCATTTGTCTCCTTGGCCTCCCATTCATCTTCCTAGGGCCCTGAGGAGCAGGAGGAAGCCTCAGACCCAGGGGCGTACTGCTCCAGGCACCTACATGCACTGCCCGGTCATGGGAGAGAGGGAGCTGCACCTAGCCAAGAGGGAAAGAGCCGCAGGTGGGCACCACCCTCCAACCTGGCACTTCCCAGTCTTCCCAGCCCCCAGCCAGGCATCCTTGGGGCTCTAATTCCGCCCTCGCCCCTGTGGAAGGGAATTGGGACTGGCCAGATCTGGAGCTTGGCTGAAGGCCCTTCCCTCCACTGCATACCCCCACCTCCTTATCGAGAACCACATGGATGAACAGCGGGACTCAGGGAGGCGCAAGAGAAGCTCTAGCCGCCCCAACCCCCCACCCCCATCACGTGGCTGCATCCTCAGGGAGCCCGCAGGTCCCAGCTGCAAAAGTCATTGTTTATAAACAGCCAAAGGCCTGACAGAGGAAGGCCGGCCGGTCCCTGGGTCCCCACTTGGCCGCGCGGTGGAGGCGGCGGGCCCCGCTGCGCGGCGCTGGGGGCCACCCAGGCAGAAGCACCAGATCCCGCAATCTCACATTTCAGTCAGAGCCAACAGGGGAAGTGGCGTCAGCAGCTGGTGTGATCCAATTCAATAAACTAGAGGCGGCAGAAGAGAGAAAGCTGGGCAGGCGTGGACCCCCGCCCCCAGTCCTTGCATTTCCTGCACCATCCAGGTGCCCCGGGAAGCCCCCGGCTCCACGTCCCGCCAGCCCGGAGTCGCTATTCGCGCGGAGGGGTAGGGTTTCCTGAGGGCGGGGGGTCGAAGGGCGGCGATCCCGAGAGGGGCCCGCGGCGCCCTCCACATCCCTTCCCGGCCCGCCGCCCTCCTCTGGGTCAGCTCCCAACGCCGTGGCCGCGTTTTCCAAGCCTGAGCCGCCACCTGATTCCGGGGCGCCGGAAACCCGAAGCCCCTGCTCGGTTGCGGGCACCTCCCCAAAGGGCGCGCAGCCTTCTGCTCCGACCCGGCCGGGTCAGAGCTCCAGGCAGTCAGCGCCGCTCGGGAAAGGAAACCCGATCCCGCCTTCGGCCCGCGGGGAGAGAAGGTGAAGAGGCGAGTATAAAGGAGAGGAACCGCGGACGCAGGGAGCAACCGGGAGCCAGGAGCCTTCTCGGGGTCCTGGGTAAAGTGGTCGAGGTGGGGGAGCAGGGTTTCCCCCGATCCACCGCGCCGGCTCCGCCCGGCTCCGGCGTGGGCCTGGAGAGCTAGGGTCCCACGTCGCCTCCAGCTCACGGCCCTCGACCTCCGGGGGAGGGTAAGGCGGGAGCTCGCGCAGGCGGGAAGAGCCCCTTCTTTACCAAGGTGCGAAGAAGGCATAAAGCGGTCGGAGGGGAGGGGAGCCGGGGAGGGGGGCAGCTGCACGCTCTCCCGCCCCCTCAGGGAGTAGGAAGACGGATGATGCGGGCAAAAGAGGGCGCCCAGAGCGCAGGGGGCGCAGCCTGGGGGCCCCCGAAGGCCTCATCCGCGTGACAGCAACCAAGCCCGGGTGAAGACCGGCCCAGGGGGCAGGGGTGAAGTGCAGGTGGCCGGGGTTCCTGCTCGCTCACCTTCTCCTGCGCGCGGGTGAGCTTCTTCTGCACGTTGCTGGCGATCTTCCCTGCTGTCACCCCCTTGCTGCCCAGCTCTGCCATCGCGGCGCGGTCCTCGCCCCTGGCGGGCGGATCTCGCGCAGGGAGGCCGGGAGCGCCACGTCCCAGCCCCAGCCGCGCGTCCGGCTCGGGCTCCGCTCCACGCCGCGCACTCGGCAAGCACCCGGACTGACGGAGGCCGAACGTGCGCCCGACCGCGAGCGACGCGAGCACTGAGGGAGGGCGCTGGGAGGGAGGGGCCGGGCCTCGGGCGATGGTCAGCGCCCCCCGCCCCCGCCCCTTCTGGACAAGACACTGCCTTTTAAAGGGCTACTCCCCGCGCCGGAACCTCACGGTCCGCGAGGAGGCGGTGGCTGGCGCGGGCGCCGGGGGGCTGCGGCGAGAGGGACTCCTGCGACGCCGCGATAATACCGCCCTAGGGCGGGGATTCATGCGATAGTCCTGGGTCGAGCTCTGCCTTGGGCCTGGCGCCTTAGTCCTGCTCACAAGCAGTCACTTCCCGCAGCTCTGGAAAGGAAGCAGACAAGGCGTAGGTGCGGGCGTTCAGAAATCAAGATACAGAGCGGCGGTTGGTACGCACCTCTGCAATCCGGGTGCCCCGGCGGTGGCGGTGGCGGTGGCGGGGGAGGG
>NW_004444115.1:522434-536189 GCF_000243295.1 Trichechus manatus latirostris
GGAGGGGGGCGGGGGGCGCTGCTGGAGCCCCTCTCCTTCCCTGCCAACCTCCGGCCCCGCGCGCGACGCTCCGCCTTCTGCCGGCCTGTGTACTCACCAGTCTCCACCTGGGTTCTCTGGGCCATCTTAATATTTCTGCCCCTGGCACCTGGTCTCAATCAGCCAGGAGTGCCATCTTCCAGTTTGCTAATAATTGTTAAAATAATAACACCCTAACATTACTGAGCGCTTAGTATGTGCTAGGCATTGTGCTAAGTGCCTTGACAAGCCTTGGCTCATGCATCCTCACAACAGCCCTAGGAGACAGATACAATTACTATTCCCACTTTACAAATGAGGCACGAAGTGGCCTGCAGCCAGGTCTCTGACTCCACATTCCAGGCCCTTAATCACTCGACATTGGGTGTTCTTCTGTTTTGTGCAAGAAGAAAAAGAATTGGTGATCATTATTCATAGTCAAGATAAGATTATTGTTAACTAGCTTTGTCAACAGACTCATCTTGAAATTCTAAAATAATAACTATGTTTTGAGTCTGCTGATCCGTCCCTCCCCTCGCAACATGGCAGGGGTAGCGAGGGATGCTACAGCACTTTGCTGCCCTGGAAGTCAGGGGCACGGCTGATTCATGCCGGGCACACGCCTGGCCCTAGAAGCTGTCTCAGGGATGTGGGCTGAGTTGAGCAGTCGAGGTCCTGCTAAGGAGGTAGACGCAGGTCCAGTGTGGGTACAGAAGCCAGGATAGCACCTGCAGGACCACACAGCCCTCTCCTGGGACAGGGTTTTCCTGGAGGCTTCCAGGAAGAGGCCTTCAACCCCAAAATCCAGAACAAGAAGGGCTCTTGCAGACCAGACACCAAGCCTCTCATACGAGTGGGGAAACAGAGGCCTGGGAAAACAAGGTTCAGCCTGGGTTCAGGCAGCCAGTCCTCTCCTCCCCCTGCCTGGAAGGTCTTTCTGTACTTTCTCTGGCTGTTCTTACTGGCTCTTTCTGTCATCACTCAGTGCCGAGTGCCATGATCTTGTTCAGTCCTCCCTCCCGGTCTATTATTGTCCCAGTTTTGCAGAAAGACAGACTGAGGTTCAGCAGCTGCATCATTACTGCAGGTCACACGGAAAGCAAGTAATAGCAAAGATCCAGACCCTGGCATTCCTGCACGAAAGCCTCAGAGCTACACTAAAGTGCCTCCCAGAACAAGCGCCGAGTACTGCACAAGGGGAGAGCGCTTTGTCATAATTACTATTGTAAACTCGTGCCCAATTCATGAGTTACAAAAACAACCTAAACAGCAGCAGCTTGAGTTTCTTAAGCACCTTTCTTCCTAAAATCTCAGCATGCTTGCACTTCACAGCCTCTTTCCTCCTATTTTTGTGTTAGCCATTTTTCTGAGCATCCTCTAGGAGAGATTTCTTCCCACACTCCTCTGAGGAAAGGAGAAAATGAGCAGAAGTCAAATCCTTTAAGAATCAGCCACCGGGAACAGTGGGAGATTCTGCTACGCTGGACTTTGATGTTTCAAAATATTGCTTGACAAAAAAATTGGAAGCAACTTAAATGTTCATCAGCAAGAGAGGGTCAGCTATGTGACAGCACAGTGATAGGAGGGGCCATTTGGCAAGCATTTAAATAACCATTCCAGAGATTATGTAGCAATGTGAAAATAATGCTTATGGTACGGTCACGAGTGAAAAGGAAAAGGTAGGAAACTGCATGCACTGTACTTGTAACCACATAAAAATAAGTGCGAATACTCGTGATCAGAGACTGGAAACAACAACGCATAAAGGAAAATAGATGTGTTAGGGTCAAGGGAAAGAGCCCTACTGGCTCAATGGTTAAGCGCTCAGCTGCTAACCAAAAGGTTGGCGGTTCGAACCCACCCAGTGGCTCCTCAGGAGAAAGACCTGCGATCTGCTCCTGTAAAGATTTAAAAAAATAAATAAGCAAATCACACCAAACTCACTGCCATCAAGTCAATTCCAACTCCTAGCAACCCTATAGGATAGAGTAAAACTGCCCCAAGGGGCTTCCAGGGAGTGGCTGGTGGATTCAAACTGTCAACCTTTTGGTTAGCAGCTGTAGCTGTTAACCACTGTGCCACCAGGGCTCCCCATAAAGATTATAGCCTAGAAAATCCTATGGGGCAGCTCTACTCTGTCACATGGGATCACTAAATCTACTCAGTGGCACCTGCGGTGCAATGGATCACTTTTGTGTGGCCTTTCTCACCATGTTCTTCTAACTGCCACCCAAGTGGTCGGGCAGGACTGTGCAGATAGGGTAATTGTGGCCCACCAAAGGGACTGGTCAGTTTTGCCATCCCGCTGGGCTTGAGGTGAGCCATCCCAGAGGTGAGAGAGGATCCCACCATCGCCAAGGAAGAACAGCCAGAAGCAGAGTGCATCCTTTAGACCCAGGATCTCTGCACTGAGAAGCTCCTGGAACGAAGAGACAGAGCTGTAACCCCGAATATGGTGAGAAGCGGTGGCAGGAGAGACCGGCAGGAGACCACACAGAGCAAGTTGAGTGCCTGGGATGCCTCTGGGGACTTATTGGCAGAGGCTAAAAGAGCTTTGTAACACTTGTCTGAGTAGGGCAGAGGCCTAGGGCGAGAGAGAGGCATGCCCGCGAGCACAGCTGAAAAGCTGTCCTGGTGGAAGAACTGTATCCTGAGTGTTCCTGAGCCTAAATTGTAACCTGTTACTTCCCTAATTAACCCCATAATTGTGAGTATTGTCTGTGAGTTCTATGCACCCATTGCAATGAATTATGGAACCCAGCAGAGAAGTAGAAAGTACCGTGGGAGGGACAGTTGGTGTCAGAATTGGTAAAGATGGCAGAGAGAGGAGGGCATGTCTGATCTCCCCCTCGTAAGAATCAGCCTTGGGCTGTTGATCTTGATTTTCTGTCCCCCTTTTGAAATTAGAAGAGGTCAGACACTGCAACTAACAACAACATTATTAAAGAAGATAAGTCTATCCAATTTCTAAGATAAGAAGGACTTCTAAGCATTGAGGGATAGATTGAAATAAAAAGTACTCGTTTTATGGGGCATAAAAATTAAAATTTTTTGAACGGCAAAAAATACCATAAACACATAAGATAAAAATTTGAAAGGAAATGCTCCAAAAATGGTAATACAAGTTAAGCCCAGGAGATTGGAATGTAGGAGATTTTTACTTTCTTCTTTATAATTTTCTATAGTATCTGATTTTTTTTTAACCAAGATAGTCCATTATTCTTATTATCAGAAAAAACAAATAAAGCTATTTCCATTTTTAAAAGAAAATTGGCATGTAAAATTAAAGTGTAAGAAATTGGGGAAAATATGTCCAAAAATAAAACGCAGTTCTCACATATTCATAAGGAAAACATTAAGATCTCCATATATAAGTGGGCAAATTGCATAAATGAACAATTCACAAAATTGGAGATTCAAATGGTAAGTAAACGACTTTCAGAAGTTCATTCTTACCAGAAAGAAAAGAAGTGTTTATTAAATCAACGAGATACTGTTCGTGCTCCCACCCTCATCAAATCGGCAAATCGATTTTTAAATTATGTTACTTAATGAAACCAGAGAGACAGATACTCTCACAAACTGTTACTGGGAGTGTAAATGTATACAAAATTTCCAGAAAACAATCTTGCAATATGCATTAAGGATCACCAAAATATTCATATTCTTCAACTTTATAATTGCAAGTCTAGGAAATAATTCAAAATTTTAACCAAGCTTCAGATGTTCATCTCATTATTTATAATAGTGCAAAACTGAGAACATCCTAAAAATCACCACTTAAATGATAAACAAAACTCTGATATAGCCATACATTACATGTTTACCAAAATAATACAAAAAAAAAAAAAAAAAAAAAAACCCACTGCCATCGAGTCAATTCTGACTCATAGTGACCCTATAGGACAGAGTAGAACTGCCCCACAGGGTTTCCAAGGAGGGCTTGGTGGATTCAAACTGCCAACCTTTTGGTTAGCAGTCGTAGCTCTTAACCACTATGCCACAAGGGTTTCCTGCCAAAATAATAATGCACATTAAGTTTCCTTGGTGGGGAAACATCTGTAATGTGATGCTGATTGAGTCGTACAGAATATGAAATTATATAGACAGGATGGTGCCTACTGCTCTCCAAAGTGTGGTTGATATCTCTGGTGGGAGCAATTCAGGGTTTTGGCTTTTTGGTTTTTTCCTGCTCCTTCCTTTTTTATTTCCAAATTTTGTACAGGTACTATTTTTGTAATCTGGAGGAAATGCTATTAAGAATTCTAATTGAAATGAGGAGGCTGTCCTCTGGGACGATAGCTGGGAAACCACAATGTGGGAGAGTAGAAAGAGAAGGCACAGAGGCAGAGGCAGAGCACACCCCCAGCTGCGCCACTGGCCTGTCACATTTGCATGAAGTCTTGAAGAAATTACTTTTAAACCACGAAGAACACAGACAAGCAAAGGGCAGTCCTCCTTTCCCCTTGGGAGGAAAAAGCATGACCCCAAGTTTTTCTTCAGTAATTCAAAACGCATAAGAGGCCCTTAGCCAGCATTATTATGATGACTATTGTCACCATCATCATCATTTTATCTTACAAAGTGAGATTTTGCTTTTACTCTTTGACTGTCAGAATAGTCCTGTGTTCAACAGAAGCAGGGATTTTTGCCATCCTTTTATAGATGGAGAAAGTGAGACTCAAAGAAGATAGGCTTACCCAAAGGTACACACTGAGATCAAACAGCACCCGGCCTTCACGCATGTCTGGAACAGAACGGCTTCATACCTCCTGGGACAGCAGCTTCACCTCCTAGAGAGATAGGCAGGGGGCTGTCTTGCTTAGGATCCAGAAGCATCTACAGATAGAACCAGGAGGAATTTGACTTTCCAGAAGCATAATTTCAAGACAGCATATGTGTGTATACAGTATCCAGGAAGGGTCCCTGGCTCAAATTCATCTTGCTCCACCACTCACATTCCATGGAAAGGGGTGGGGGGAGGCGCAAAAAAACCTGGGGTCAAAAATCAGCCCCATAAATTACCTAAGAATAAATTTAACCATGGAGTGAAAGACTTGTGCACAGAAAACTGTGAAACATTGCTGAGAGAAATTAATGAAGACCTAAATAAACGGAAGGATATGCCAGGTCTATGGAGAAGACAATATTATTAAGATGTCAATACTACCCAAAGCAATCTATAGATTTGATGCAATCCTTATCAAAATTCCAACAGCTTTCTCTGCAGAAATAGGAAAGCCAATCCTCAAATTTGTATGGAATTGCAAGGGGCCCCAAATAGCCAAAGCAACCTTGAAAAAGAAGAACCAAATAAGAAAAGTCACACTTCTCTCAATTTCAAAAGGTACCATAAAGCTACAGTAATAAAAATAGTCTGGTACTGGCATAATGATACACGTATAAACCAATGGGCTGGAATTGAGAGTCCAGACATAAACCCGTACATCTAGGGTCAATTGATTTTTCAACAAGGGTACTAAGTCCATTCATTGGAGAAGGAATAGTCTCTTCAACAAATGGTGCTGGGACAACTGGATTTCCACATGCAGAAGAATGAAGCTGAACTCATACCTCACACCATATATGAAAATTAACCCAAAATGGATCAAGAACCTAAATGTAAGAACTGTAACTGTAAAACTCTTCAGTGGATTCTTAGATATGACAGCAAAAGCACAAGCAACAAAAGACAAAATAGATGAATTGGACTTCATGAAAATTAAAAACTTTTGTGCGTCACAGAACTTTATTAACAAAGTAAAAAGAAAACCCACGAAATGGGAGAAAATGTTAGGGAACATATATCCAATTAGAACTTACTATCCGGAATATATAAACAACTACAACTCAACAACAAAAAGATAAACAACCAATTAAAAAATGGAAAAGGACTTGAATAGACATTTCACCAAAGAAGATATGCAAATGACCAATAAGTACATGAAAAGATGCTCAGTATCATTACTCATTCAAAAAAAAAAAAAAAACAAACTCGTTGTCATTGAGTCTGCCCCATAGGGTTTCCAAGGAGCAGTTGGTGTATTCAAACCACTGACCTTTTGGTTAGCAGCTGAACACTTAACCACTGCGACACAAGGGCTCCAATTAGTCGTTAGGGAAATGCAAATCAAAACCACAATGAGATACCACTTCCTACCTGTTATGATGGCTATTATCAGAAAAAATGGAAATCAAGTGTTGATGAGGATGTGGAGAAATTGGAACCCTTATCCATTGTTGGTGGGATTTTAAAATGATGCAGCCTCTATAGAAAATATTATTCACAACCACCAAAAGGTAGAAACAATCCAAATGTCCATCAACAGATAAATGGATAAACAGAATATGATACATACTTATAATGGAATTTTACTCAGCTCTAAAGAGAAATGAAGTTCTAACACATGCTACGGCATAGATGAACCTTGAAAACATGCTGAGTGAAATAAGTCAAACACAAAAGGTCAAATATTGTATGATCCCACTTATATGAAATATCCAGAATAGGCAATTGCACAGAGACCAAAGTTTATTCGTGATTACCAGGAGTAGGAGGGTGGGGGAAGGGAAATCATTGCTTAGGGACACTGACTTTCTGATAAGGGTGATGAAAAAATTTGGAAACAGTGGTGGTGATTACACAGCATAGTGAATGTAATTAATGTCATGAATTGTACACCTAAAAAATGGTTGAAATGACAAATGTTCTGTTATATACATTTTACCACAAGAAAAAAAATTAGCTCCTCCACTTAACTACTTTTCCAAACTTGGTCATCTAGTGCTGCTATAACAAATACCACAAGTGGATGGCTTTAACAAAGAGAAATTTATTCTCTCACAGTCTAGAAGTTCGAATTCAGGGTGCTGGCTCCAGGGGAAGGCTTTCTCTGTCAGCTCTGGAGGTAGGTCCTTGTCATCAATCTTCCCCTGGTCCAGGAGCTTCTCTTCACAGGAACTTTAGGTCCAAAGGACGCACTCTGCTCCTGGTGCTTTCTTGGTGGTATGAGGTCCCCATGTCTCTCTGCTTGCTTCTCACTTTTATATCTCAAAAGAGATTGGCTTAAAATATTATCTAATCTTGTAGATCTCATCAATATAACTGCCACTAATCCATCTCATTACATCATAGCAATAGGATTTACAACACATAGAGAAATCACATCAGATGAGAATATGGTAGACAATCATATAACACTGGGACTCATGACCTAGCCAAGTTGACAGATATTTTGGGGGGACACATTCAATCCATGACAGTATGTTACTTTCACTTCTCAAGCTTCATCTATACTATGAGAGTATATTACAAGCTTTGAATTACTATAGAGGTTACAAACAATATATAAAGTCCCTGGAATATTAGAAGTGACTCTGTCAAGGTTGGCTATATAGTGGATGGCAGACACTGTAAATTGTAAAAATTGTAAAAGCTGATTACCCTGGCTTCTTTAGGAACTCTTTCCTTGTTTAGTATGGTTTTATGAGGCTGTCATTTTGATGCTTTGTCCCTGCCACAAGATGTGCACATACCTCAGGTAGACCATTCACCCAGGCCATAGCAGTTGGTTCAGGGATGAGCACATGACCCAAGTAGAGCCAGTAAGAGTCTTCTCTGGACTGATACATGCTTGTAGGAGGCACAAGTTTCTCTCTCTGCTAGGCTTGCTATATTGGGAGGGTATGAGTCTGTAGTTGCCAGCCGCCAGCTTGCCCACCACTTGGAAAGATCTGCCTGGAAGATGAGGTCAACAAGAGTGGAAAGATGGAGAGACAGGGACAGAGAGTGAAAGAGAGAATTAATAATATTATTTGAGAAGTTGGTTCCAACCAGGCCTGAATTCTGGCACCCCACCCTCACCCCTCACAACTATCCAGCTACATGAACCAATACATTCTTTTCTTGCTGAAGCCAATTTGAGGTCACTTTCAACCAAAAAAGCCATGACTAAGAAACCATCATCATAATAATGTCCTCTGAGAGGCAACCCTAATGAATTCCTAGTGCTACAGGTTTCTTCAACTCAGAGTCTCTATGGAGTGCGTTCTACCTGTTCATGGAGATGAGGATAGAGTATGTCCATACCTGGACAGTTTTGAGAGTGAAGGGGGTGGGGGGTGCAGATAATTACACCCGAACAGTAGGTATAAACCAGGATGTGTGAGTACTTAGGTTAGGGCATGCTGCTGTTGTTGTTGATGTTTGCTGCTATTGAACTGGTCCCAGACTCATCTCATGTCATGGAAACCCCATGCACAAAAGAACTGAACAAAACGCTGCCCGGTCCTGTTCCCCCACCCCACATGATCTGTTGCAGATCTGACCGTTGTGATCCATAGGGCTTTCATTGGCTGGAAGCTCTGCTGAAACCTGTTGCATCGTTACAACACGCAAGCTTCCACTGACAGACAGGTGACGGTTGCGCATGAGGTGCATGGGCCAGAACTGTAACCCAAGTGTCCCGCATGGAAGGTGAGAATTCTATCACTGAACCACCAATGCCCTTGGTTAAGGCATAGGAGTTAAGTATAAAGTTGGAAAAGAACGCTAAGGACAAATGGAATGCAGTTCACAATCTGTGCTCAACACTAATTTCTGTCTTTCTGCAGGTCCAGCTTTCCTTGAGGCAGTCCTTGGAGAGATGGGAAAGCAACCCTCCAAAGGATCTTCTGAAAGATCTCTCCCTCATCTTCACTTCCTGACTTCCAAGCCTACTGACCTAGATGTTCCGCTCCAGTCTTGATCCAATCGAACCAGGCCCTGGGGGAGAGGCCTGTGGAGTAGACCACCTATTGGGCCTACGCCAAGTAGCCCCAAGGTATTTCCGAGGCTTCCAGGAAACAAGTCTTCCAGCAATAAGTAAACCAGTTACTCCTTTTTGCCACCAACTAAGGGAGGATGAAGTCTCTAGGGGCAATTTTTTTTTTTAAGTTAATTAGCTTGCTTGTGTTTCTCCTCTACATGTTGAAACCCATGTTGACCTCTGTGTGGTCTATGGTGTGTCTAAAAGGTAGTAGGCAGAGAAAACAATAACACAGGCTTTGGACCCAGAAGGCCTTGTCTCTGTCATTATTAGCTGTGTGACCTTGGACCAGTCACTGCCCCTCATCTTTTAAATGGAGCAGTAGTACTCACCAGACCATGCTGTTGAGGGTTAGAGGTAACATAGGGAAGCCCCTGGCCCAGGGCTCAGTGTGTGCTGGCCTCAATAAATGGTAGTCCTGATGGTCAGAAACAGCCTTTCTTAATTAATGTGGTATCTGCCTGTCTTAGCTAGTGCTGCTGTAACAGAAATACCACAAGTAGGTGATTTGAAAGAACAGAAGTTTATTTTCTCACAGTTCAGGAGGCTAGACATCTGAATTTAGGGTGTGGCTCTAGGGGTAGGTCCTTTGTCTATTTCAGCTTCTAATAGCTGGCAATCTTTGGAATTCCTGGGATTGCAGATCATCTGCCTCCACTGTCCTCAGACAGTGTCTTCCTTCTGCGTCTGTGTGTAATCTGCTCAGAAGTGATTAGGTTGAGACACACCTTACGCTAATATGGCCTCATTAACATAACAAAGAAAACCGTATTTCCAAACAGGATAACATCCACGGGTATAGAGGTCACTCCAACGTATATTTTGGGAGAACACAGTTCAGCCCATAACAGGGCCCTCACTGCTGGTGAGACACAGTAGACAAGAGGGTAGAATCAGTGGCTGCCGGTTTTACAGATGGATGGAGGTGCAGAAAAGCAAATGCCCTTCGCCCAGCACTCCTATTAGTCACTGCTGAGTTCCTAAAGAAGTAAGAGTCCATTCTTGGGACTTGCTCCATGGGAAATTATTATAATTACCTTCATATTATTTATGAAAAAAAGGGGTTTACTAAACAAAGATCAGCGACAAGATTGCGCATGTACGTTTTTAAGCATTTCTAAAGCTTCATTTAACTAACAGCCTAAGCAAGTTTTTTGGTTCATTGAAACTGGACATCATTTGCAAGTTACTGTAGGCCCTTGCTGAAGGTCCTACAACCAGGACCTTTAGGAAAGAAATTCCATGGTGTATAACAAAAGCCCTACAAACGTTTGTAGCCTCAGCTGCCTCTGAGACATTATCCTTACAACACAGTCATAAGTACAATGATGTTCTTCACAACGGAGCATAAAATAGTGAAAAGTTGGAAACAGCCCGTATGTCCAAGCATGGGTTGATTAGGTATATGAATTTCTAGGTTTTGGTATAACTGTATGTGAAATATTACACTACCATTAAAAACTTGTTCAGAATTTGAAAAGTGTACACTTCCAAAGGCACAATTATGAAATGAAGAGGCAATCCACTGAGAATCCAACTAAAGATAAAAAAATAAGGAAAAAAAACCACAGCCAAATGATTTAAGGAGACCCTTTGCTGAAGAAGATTTATGAGTAGTCAATACACACAGGGGAAGATGCTTAACCACAATGAGCTAATGCTACACACACTCACAAGAATGGCTAAAATTAAGAAGACTGACAATACCAAATGTTGGTGAGAATGTGGAGCAACTGGAACTCTACCTAGGGCCACTTCTCCCCTCATAACCAGGTTCCTCCTTCTTTCCTTATGATGAATTCTTTCTCAGAGGCTCCTTTCAATTTTTCTTTTTAGCTTTATCTTTTCTCCCACCTCTTCTACTCTAAGTTCATTGTTGTGTTTTTGTGTGCTGTCAAGTTGATTCCTACTCATAGCGACCCTATAGGACAGAGTAGAATGGCCCATAGGGTTTCCAGGGAGTGGCTGGTGGATTCAAACTGCCAATCTTTTAGTTAGCAGCTTGAGCTCTTAACCACTTTGCCACCAGGGCTCCATATACATCATAGACATCTGAAATCTAATTGTGAGCCCAGTTGAGTGTTTTATCCCCTGAATCCCTTATGGCTACAAATGGATACCCAGGAGGAGAGGGGCTGCCTAAGTTCTGAGAAGGTGTATCTACATCTCAGCTTTGCCTAGATAGGCCCTTAATACATACAAAGGCTTTGAACCTCCTTCCTGAAGACCTGTATTGGCATACCTAACTCTTCTCCCCTCATTTATTTACCTGGCTACTTGGCAACCCCTACTCACCCTTAAAGACTCAGCTCAGGTGTCATCTCCTCCAGAGAGCCTTCCTTGATTCATCTAACTTAACAGGGATAAGTGACCCTCCTCTGTACTCCCCCAGAATACATCCTTTGCTTGCCTTTCTTACACACCCAAAGGGGAGAGAATGCCCCTGTGGGAGCCAATACTTTTTGTGGGGGGTGGGGGGGGTGATCATTTTGTTATTGATTTTTTTTTTAAATTTTTTTTATTGTACTTTAAGTGAAGGTTTACAGAATAAATAGTTTCTCATTACAAAGTCAGTATGCGTATTGTTTTATGACATTTGCTAACAAACCCACATGTCAACACTCTCCCTTCTCAACCTTGAGGACCTTTTTTTTAGTGAAAATATACATATCCAAAGTTACACCACTTTAAAAGTTTCTACATGTACTATTCAGTGACATCGATTACGTTCTTCCAGTTGTGCTGCTATTCTCACTACCCTTTTTCAAATTATTCCATCACCATTACCTTCAACTCACTGCCCCCTAGGCCTCCCATCAAACCTTTTGAGTTGCTGTCATCAGTTTGATCTCACATAGATAATACTTTTTTTTTTGTCCTTTAAATGAAAGTTTACATAACACAATAGTTTCTCATTAAACAGTTAGTACACATATTGCCCTATGACAATGGTTAACAATCCCACGACATGTCAACACTGTCCTTTCTCAAACTTGGGTTCCCTATCACCAACTTTCCTGTCCCCTCCTGCTTTCTATTCCTTGTCCCTGGACTGCTGTGCCTCATTACTCCCATTTTGTTTTATGGGGCTGTCCTGTCCCTGGCTGAACGGTGAACCTCAGGAGTGACTTCACCACTAAGCTAAAAGAGTGTCCAGGGGCCATACTCTAGGGGTTTCTCCAGTCTCTGTCAGGCCAGTAAATCTCGTCTTTTTTGTGTGTGTTAGAATTTTGTTCTACATCCTTCCCCAGCTCTGTCCAGGACCCTCTGTTGTGATCCCAGTCAGAGCAGTCAGTGGTGGTAGCCAGGCACCATCTGGCTATAATGGCCTCAGTCTGGTGGAGGCCTTGGCAGCTGTGGTCCATTAGTCCTTTGGACTAATCTTTTCCTTGTATCCTGTTCTCTTCGTTCTCCCTTACTTCCAAAGGGGTGAGACCAGTGGAGTATCTTAGATGGCCGCTCACAGGCTTTTAAGACCCCAGACGTTACTCACCAAGGTAGAATGTAGAACATTGTCTTTATAAACTGTGTTATGGCAATTGAGCTAGATGTTCCCCAAGACCATGGTCCCCACAGCCCTCCACCCAGCAATTCAGTCCCTCTGGGAGTTTGGATGTGTCCATGGAGCTTCCATGACCTTACCCTGAACAAGTTTTGCTGGCTTCCCCAGTATTGTGTACTGTCTTACCCTTCACCAGAGTTTTTTGTGATTGACTTACTTCACTCAGCATAATGTCCTCCAGTTTCATCCATGTTATGAGACGCTTCACAGATTCATCATTGTTCTTTATCGTTGCATAATACTCCATTGTGTGTATGTACCATAGTTTATCCATTCATCTGTTGATGGGCATCTAGGTTGTTTCCATCTTTTTGCTATTGTGAACAATGCTGCAATGAACATGGGTGTGCATATGTCTATTAGTGTGACAGCTCTTCTTTCTCTAGGATATATGCCTAGGAGAGGGATTGCTGGATCATATGGTATTTCTATTTCTAGATTTCTAAGGAAGCGCCATGTCATTTCCAAAATGGTTGCATTATTTTGCATTCCCACCAGCAGTGCGTAAGAGTTCCGATCTCCCTGCAGCCTCTCCAACATTTGTTGTTTCAGCTTTTTTTGATTCTTGCCAGTAATGCCAGGGTGAGATGGTATTTCATCGTAGTTTTAATTGTCGTTTCTCTAATGGCTAGTGATCACGAGCATTTACTCATGTGTCTGTTGGCTGCCTGAATGTCTTCTTTGGTGAAGTGTCTGTTCATTTCCTTTGCCCATTTTTTGATAGGATTATGTGTCTTTTTGTTGTAGAGGTGTTGGATTTTCTTGTAGATTATGGATATTAGACCTTTGTCCAACTTGTACTGTCCAAAATTTTTTTCCCAGTCTGTAGTTTCTCTTTTTATTCTTTTGGTGAAGTCTTTTGAAGAGCATAGGTGTTTGATTTTTAGAAGATCCTAGTTATCTAGCTTATCTTCTGGAGTTTGAGTGCTGCTGGTTATGATTTGTATACTGTTAATGCTGTGTGTTAGGGCTGGCCCCTAGCGTTGATCCTATTTTTTTTCTATGAACTTTATTGTTTTGGGCTTTATATTTAGGTCTTTGATCCATTTTGAATTAGTTTTTGTATATGGTGTGAGGTATAGGTCCTGTTTCATTTTTTTGCAGGTGGACATCCAGTTTTGCCAGCACCATTTGTTAAAAAGACAGTCTTTTCTCCATTTGATGGAGTTTGGGCCCTTGTCGAAGATCAGGTGACCGTAGGTGGATGGATTTACATCCGAGTTCTCAATTCTGTTCCATTGGTAAGTGTATCTATTGTTGTACCAGTACCAGGATGTTTTGACTACAGTAGCTGTATAGTAGGTTCTGAGGTCAGGTAGTGTGAGTCCTCCAACTTTATTCTTCTTCTTCAGTAGTGCTTTACTTATT
>NW_004444115.1:536289-548633 GCF_000243295.1 Trichechus manatus latirostris
GCTGTACGGTAGCCAAATCTTAACTCTGACAATTCTTGATGGTTCAGTGAGTCCAGAAATCTGTGATACCCTATGCCTTGTGATGGTCGGAAATGGAAGAGGGTACATTCATTCTGGTGGGAAGAATCATTTCCTGACCAGACTCTAATTTAAGAAGTGATAGAATTTTAGTTGCCTCCTGAGTAAATGTGATACTCAAGTTTCAGAACCATAGCCCTCAACTGTGGCCTCCTGCAGAGCAGGAACTGGGCCTCGTTAGCGCTAACCCCTCCAATGCCCTCTACAAGGCTGTGCACAAATCAGGTACTTAGCAAATGTATATGAGATGTTGCACCAAACCTGGCTATGGTGTAGTTCACCCATGAATCAGCACTAGGAGGGTGGAGACCTACCTGGAGCTGGTGAGGCATAAATGGGCAAGCTGTGTTCACCCAAAGTCATCTACCTTTTTGTCTTTTCATATATGTCCTCCTCCTCTCTCTCCCTTGAAGTCCCTGGGTAGTACAAATGGTTAACACGCTCAGCTGCTAACTGAAAGACTGGAGGTTCGAGTTCCACCCAGAGGCACCTCAGAAGAAAGGCCTGGCAATCTACTTCTGAAAAATCAGCCATTGAAAACCCTATAGAACACCGTTCTACTCTAACACATATGGGGCCACCATGAGTCGGAGATGACTTGATGGGAAATGGTATTTTTTTTTCTTACCTCTTTTACTGATATCTGCTGTGTTAGAGATGGGTATGGCCTTATGGTTTTCTAAGTTATTGATCATGTTTACTTCACTTTTTTTCTGCTGATCCATATTACTTCTAAAGCCAGCTGCAGCCACCCCAGCCCAGTTTCTAGTCCCAAGAGCTGGGGTGGGGGCCCAGGACTTGGCTGAGGTGATGGGATGGTCTCAGGCCTCGGGCTGCAGTGCAGACAGTGATACACATTCACAAGAGTGCAGGTGGCCGGCACCACTCTCAATGAAATCATGTTTTCGCATTTGATATTTTACAGAGTAGGACACAGAACATAATAGTTTTTGTTCATTCTAAGTAAACATCGGACAATGTCCAATTCAATGGGTTCTGCCCCCAAAACACAATACTCCTTAAAAAAAATGACTGAAAATATGTGCATTTGTAGGTTGTGGGGACAAGTCTCAATCCACAATCCTGGGTGTGTGAGGAATACTTGACACCTCTCCCTTCTCTCACCAGCAGGACCCTCTTTCCCCTCCTCCCATCTCTCCAGACTCACAAAGTACCACAGCACTGTGAAGGAGGGACTCTGGTCCTTGGCTTTGTCTTCCAGCCAGTTCCATATGTGACAGCATGCTCCTTCTCTCCTCTCTTTGATCTGGGCTCATTGCGGTGACAGCTGTGTCTAAATCTGTTCCGGGGCATGAAAGAAACAATCTACATCCCTTGTGAGTTAGGCTTTAGGAGACTCAGCACTGGTGTGCCTCTCAGATGGTGGGCAGACATAAGGAACCATCATGCTCCCCCACCCTGTTGGGGCCCTGAGCAACCCTCTGCAGCTCCCCTTAGGCCCACTGCCCAGGCGGGACAGATAGATGTCCCTCCTCTCTCCACAACTGCTGGGGTGACTCTGGGCAAGGCCTACCCTGCCTCGGATTTGATGCTCGGATTCTCCCAAGCCTTGCTGGGATTTCTGTCACTCTCTCCCTGCCCCCAGAGATTGTTTTAGCAACAGACATAACTTTATTCTGCAGAGCATGTTACCGCAATAACGCGGATTGGAGCCGCCTGCCACAATAGCTAATTCTGAGACAGGGGTGAGGTGAGCAGCAAGATGTTTATTATATATCGATATATAGGAGACAGAGGGGAATAGATTCCTCCAAAAAACCCGTCTCCCCGACTGGAGATCGGCTGAAGGCTTTTATAGGGACAGGATTATGGATCTTAGAAGTTTGTGTTAGTTTCCCCTTGAGGTGGTGATGTCTTGGATGAGTTAACCTTCTACTGGTATTCTTAGAGGTTATCTGGTGACATCCTTGGGGATTATCTGGCGACATCCTGCCTTTTCTTGTCACAAGATGGGTGCTTTGTTTGGTTTTTCATTCTTAGATCACTATCACTTGTTTTCCACCCTCCAGGGAGGAATATTGGTGAATCTTAAACCTTTTCTAGAGACTGGAACTGGTGGGAAAAACAAAATCATGAGACAGTCTGGCGGTTAGCAATTGGGAGTAAATAATAGTGAGCCGGGCCTATGCAGCTTCTTCCAAGCACAGGGCCGGGATGTCTCTCGGAAACTTAGAAATATCTGATTTCTAATATCACTTCCCCTCTGCTTCTCCACAACCTCACTCTGAGAATCACATTCTGGTCTACGAGGAGGAAGCCTTGCTCTAGTCTAATTCAGCAGGCGTTTCCCCCAACCTACTGGCTTATAAACAGTTCCAGGCTTTTAAAACTCAAAAGCCAAACATTTTAACCATTCTTTGAGGCAACGAAAGCAGAGTGCCCATCCACTCCAACAGGGAAGAGAGGGAGATCACAGAAAATGTTGGGGAGGAGCATGGGTGAGCATTCCAGATCCTGTCCTCTGATGTGTGTGTGTGTATGTGTGTGTGTATACTTTGAATATCTGTCTGATAGTTTATGCAAACCCCACTTGTGAACCTGAAGGAAGAAGGTCTTCTTGCCGTCTAGTAAGGCCTCAGCACGGCCTGCCTCTAAGTGCCAATACAGAGGCTGTTAAGCACAAACTCTGCCTCCTAAGCAGTGAATCCTCTCCAGTCAACACTCACTGAGCAATGAGCGGGCCAGCCCCTGACACTGGGATGCATGTGGAGGGGAGTAAAACAGGTCCTCTTCCACAGGGAGTCCAGGGTCTTGAAGGAGACACAGTCCCTGAGCTACCAGTGGTGGATGATCACCAGTAGCATCATACAATTCTGCCTGTTGCCAAAACTTCCACAGGTGGGAGAGAACCTTAAAAAGGGCAGAAATTTTGACTTTTGCAGACACAGAAATATAGTCACCTTTGGAAGAAAGCAACTGCCTCACGTGGGCCCTATATGTGGGGCCTCACTAACCGCTAACTAACCTGCCTGGGAGGGTGGGATCCCTGCTAGAAGCCTGGCCAGCATGCATGTCATCTGCAGGAACCAAGACAGTCCTGAGCAGGGAGCAGGCTCTTGGCCCAGCAGCTCAGAGAACTTCGAGGCAGCCATAGATGGGCCCACCTGCCCCACTGTCCAGGTGGGAACCTCCACCCCTTTGGCAGCCAAGGATGTTTGGAGGAGGTCTGGCCTGCACTCTGAGCTCCCTCAGCGCTCTGTAATATGCTAACAATTATACCTGCATTGTGTCCATGTCACTCCCGGCCACCACCACTAACCAGCGCATACGCACTCGCAGTCCCACACACACACTCACACATGTTCCTTCCAGGACAGGTTAATTCTGCCCCCCAGTACCGTCTTCCTCTGAGCCCTCTTGTCCACCCTCCAAGTCTCCGCCCTAGTTCAGACCTCCCTACCCCACACCCGTCCAACACCTCCTAGGGGAGATTTTTCTAAAATGTTAATCTGACCATATCACTCTCCTGCCCTTCACAGCCTCCCTGAGCATTTTAGAATAAATTCCAAATAGCTTAGAACGCAACCTCCATGGCTCAGCCCCTGTCTGCCTCCGTAGCTTCATCTCCCTGCGTTCCCAGCCCTTCCTGTGGACCCTTACCCACAGGCCTTTGGACAAGCAGTTCCTTCCATCTGAGCCAGCAACTCTCCTTTGCCTCATTGGTTCCCGCTGTCTTTCTCAACCCAAGTCACAACTCCTACCAACCAGATTGCTTCCCTAGTCCACCAGCTGGCCAGTGCTCTGCCTCTAAGATCCCATATAACTTATAACACAGCATTACTCTCTGTCTCTCCCAGTGAGGGGTCCCATGCCTTATCCATTCATCACTGTGTCCGCAATGGCCAACAGCATCTGACCTATAATATACTCAGATGTTTGGGGGGAAGAAGAGGAGAGTGGGAGGGAGAGAGGCAGGAATTTTATGTGACTTTTGTCTTCTTTGACTGGATAGAGTTGTCCTCTGAGCAAGCCCTTCTGACTTTGTCAGGTACACTCACAGCCACCAGACAACATCCCCACATAGTAAGACTCAACCCCATATCTCAGCCTGCCCCCTTGATGCTCAAATTGGGGTTGTGAACCCCAAAGGCTTTGTGTGTATATAAGGTATCTCTGCACTCTATATTATTTTTTTAAGAAGTCTTCATTTCTCCATCATTTTTTTCTTACTTTTTATTTTGAAATAATTTCGAATTCACAGGAAGTTGGAAAGATCTCATGCAATGAACACTTCAACCAGTTTTCTCCAATGGTTACATCTTATGTAACTACAGTACCACACAGAAACCAGGAATTTGACAATGGTACAATATGTGCATCTACCATGCATCTGTCAATTTGTCATACTGTGGTGGCTTGCATGTTGCTGTGATACTGGAAGCTATGCTACCAGTATTTCAAATACCAGCAGGGTCTCCCTTGGTGAACAGATCTCAGCGGAGCTTCCAGACTAAGACAAACTAGGAAGAAGGAACTGATGGTCTACTTCTGAAAAAATAGGCCAGTGAAACGCTTATGAATAGCAGCAGAACATTGTCTGATATGGTACTGGAAGATGAGCCCCTTTGGTTGGAAGGCATTCAAAATACATCTGGGGAAGACCTGTGTCCTCAAAATAGAGTCAACCTTAAAGGTGTGGATGGAGTAAAGCGTTCAGGACATTCATTTGCTGATGTGGCATGACTCAAAATGAAAAGAAACAGCTGCAAACATCCATTAATAATTGGAACATGGAATGTACAAAGTATGAATTTAGGAAAATTGGAAGTCATCAAAAATGAAATGGAACATGTAAACATCAATATCCTAGGCATCAGTAAGCTGAAATGAACTGGTATTGGCCATTTTGAATCGGAAAATCATATGGTCTACTATGCTAGGAATGACAACTGAATAGAAATGATATTGCATTCATCATCAAAAAAACATTTCAATATCTATCCTGAAGTACAACACTGTCAGTGATAGGATAATATCCATATGCCTACAAGGAAGACCAGTTAATACGACTATTATTCAAATATACCCACCAACCACTAATGCCAAAGATGAAGAAATTGAAGATTTTTACCAACTTCTGCAGTCTGAAATTGATCAAACATGCAATCAAGATGCATTGATAATTACTGGTGATTGGAATGCAAAAGCTGGAAACAAAGAAGAATCGGTAGTTGGAAAATATGGCCTTGGTGATAGAAACAACCCCAAGATCGCATGGTAGAATTTTGCAAGACCTATAATTTATTCATTGCAAGTACCTTTTTAAACAACATAAACAGCAACTATACACATAAACCTTGCTGGATGGAATACACAGGAATCATATAGACTACATCTGTGCAAAGAAACAATGGAAAAGCTCAATATCATCGGTCAGAACAAGGCCAGCAGCTGACTGTGGAACAGACCACCAATTGCTCATATGCAAGTTCAAATTGAAGCTGAAGAAAATTAAAACAAGTCTGTGAGAGCCAAAATAGACCTTGAGAATATCCGACTTGAATTTGGAGATCATCTCAAGAATAGATTTGACACACTGAACACTAATGACAGAAGACCAGACAAGTTGTGGGATGATATCAAGGACATCATACATGAAGAAGGCAAAGGTCATTAAAAGACAGGAAAGAAAAAAAAGGCCAAAAAGCATGTAAGAAGAGACTGTGACACTTGGTCTTGAACATCGAGTAGCTAAAGTGAATGGAAGAAATGATGAAATAAAAGAGCTGAGCAGAAGGTTTCAAAGGGCAGCTTGAGAAGACAAAGTAAAGTATTATAACGAAATGTGCAAAGACCTGGAATTAGAAAGTCAAAAGGGAGGAACATGCTTGGCATTTCTCAAGGTGAAAGAGCTGAAAAAAAAAATTCCAACCTTGAGTTGCAATTTTGAAGGATTCTATGGGTAAAATATTGAATGACACAGGAAGCATCAAAAGAAGATGGAAGGAATACACAGTCACTGTACCAAAGAGAATTGGTCAGTGTTTCATCATTTCAGGAGGCAGCATATGATCAAGAACTGATGGTACTGAAGGAAGAAGTCAAAGCTGCACTGAAGGCACTGGCGAAAAACATGGCTCCAGGAATTGAACCAGAATACCAATTGAGACGTTTCAACAAACAATGCAGCTTTAGAAGCGCTCACTAATCTATGCTAAGAAATATGGAAGACAGCTACCTGGTCAACAGACTGGAAAAGATCCATATTTGTACCCATTTCAAAGAAAGATGATCCAACTGAATGTGGAAATTATTGAACAGTATCACTAATATCACACGCAAGTAAAATTTTGCTGAAGATCATTCAAAAACGGTTACAGTAGTACATTAACAGGGAACTGCCAGAAAGTCAAGGCAGATTCAGAAGAGGATGTGGAACCAGGGATATCATTGCTGATATCAGATGGATCTTGGCTGAAAGCAGAGAATACCAGAAAGATGTTTACCTGTGTTTTATTGACTATGCAAGAGGATTCAGCTGTGTGGATCATACCAAATTATGGATAACATTGTGAAGAATGGGAATTCCAGAACACTTAATTGTGCCCATGAGGAACCTGTACATAGACCAAGAGGCAGTCATTCCAACAGAACAAGGGGATACTGCATAGTTTAAAGTCAGGAAAGGTGTGCATAAGGGTTATATCTTTTCACCATACTTATTCAGTCTGTATGCTGGGCACATAATCCGAGAAGCTGGACTATCTGAAGAAGAAAAAGTCATCAGGATTAGAGGAAGATTCATTAGCAACCTGTGATATGCGGATGACACAACCTTGCTTGTTGAAAGTAAAGAGGACTGGAAGCACTTACTGATGAAAATCAAAGACTACAGTTCTCGGTATGAATTACACATCAACATAAAAAATCCTCACAACTGGACCAATAAGCAATATTGTGATAAACAGAGAAAATATTGAAGTTGTCAAGGATTTCATTTTACTTGGATCCACAATCAATGCCCATGGAAGCAGCAGTCAAGAAATCAAATGACATATTGCATTGGGCAAATCTGCTGCAAAAGACCTCTTTAAAGTGTTCAAAAGCAAAGGTGTCATTTTGAGGACTAAGGTACACCTGACCCAAGCCATGGTATTTTCAATCACCTCATATGCACGCAAAAGCTGGACAGTGAATAAGGAAGACCGAAGATAAATTGACACCTTTGAATTATGGTTTTGGAGAAGAATATTAAATATACCATAGACTGTCAGAAGAATGATGTCTGTCTTGGGAGAAGTACAGCCAGAATGCTCGTTAGAAGCAAGGATGGCGAGACTTCACCTCAGGTACTTTGGACATGTTATCAGGAGGGACCAGTCCCTGGAGAAGGACATCATGCTTGGTAAGGTAGAGAGTCAGCAAAAAACAGGAAGACCCTCAGTGAGACGGATTGACACAGTAGCTTCAACAATGGACTCAAACATACCAACAATCATGAAGATGGTACAGGACTAGTTAATGTTTCATTCTGTTATACAAAAGGTTGCCATGAGTTGGGGCCTACTCAACAGCAACTAACAGCAACAATGATGTGGTTGAGATCCATCCAAGTTGTTGCATGGATCAATAGTTCATTTCTTTAATATTCCTCATGGTATAAACATACCACAGTTTGTTTAGCCATTCTCATGTTGAATGACATTTTGATTGCCTCTAGTTTTTGACTATTACAAATAAAGCTGCTATGAACATTCATGTACAGGATTTTGTGAAAACCTGAGCCTCCGTTTCTCTGTGATAAATGCCCAGGAGTGCAATTGTCAGATAGTATAGGAAGTATATGTTTAGTTTTTAAGAAACTGCTACTGTTTTCCTGAGTAACTGTACCAACTGTACCATCACAAATTATGAGAGATTTAGTTTCTCTGCATTCTTACTAGCATTGGTATTGTCACTATTTTTAATTTTAGCTATTCTAACAGTGTGTTATATGTCTCATCGTGGTTTTAATTTGATGTTCCTGATGTTGAACATCTTTTCATGTACTTATTTGCCATCTGTGTATCTATCCTCTTCAGTGAAATATCTCTTTACGTCTTCTGCCTATTTTCTTTTTTTAGACGATTTAGAATTTATTGTAACAAAATAAATTCCTTAAGTTGTCTTACAGTGAAAATAATAAAAAAATTACTCTCTAAATTCCTTCTAATTCTCAATGTCTCATTTTTTTAAATTTATTTTGTTGTTGTTGAGAATACACATAGCAAAACATGCACGAATTCAACCGTTCCTACATTACAATTCAGTGACATTGATTATAAACTTTTAGATGTGCAACTATTCTTACCCTCATTTTCTGAGTTGTTCCTCCCCCTTAACATAAACTCATTACACCCTAAGGTTCCTATTTAATCTTTTGAGTTGCTGCTGTCACTTTGATCCCATATAGACTGTTTTTAAAAGAGCACAATTTGGTTTTAAGAAGACTTCAGGGGATATTTTAGGTTTAAGTTTTAATGGTTATCTCAGGGAAATAGCTTCAGGGGTCATCCAGCTTCCATGGATCCAGGAACTCTGGAGTCCATGAGAATTTAAAATTCTGTTCTCCATTTTCTACTTTTTGATTAGCATTCTTCTATAGAATTTGTTTTTAATTGTGTTTTAGGTGAAATTTTATAGAGCAAATTAGTTTTTCATTCAAAAATTTATACACAAGTTGTTTTGTGACATTGGTTGCAATCCCTGAAATGTGTCAGCACTCTCCCCCTTACCCTTTCCACTCTGGTTCCTCTATGTCCATTCCCCCAGGTTTCCTGTCCCTTCCTGCCTTCTTGTCTTTGCTTTTGGGCAGGTGTTGCACATTTGGTCTGAGATACTTGATTGAACTAAGAAGCACATTCCTTATGTGTGTTATTGTTATAGGCCGGTCTAATCTTTGGCTGAAAGGTGGACTTGGGGAGTGGCTTTAGTTCCAAGTTTGCAGGGTGTCTGGGGGCCATAGTCTCAGGGGTTCCTCCAGTCTCTGTCAGACCAGTAAGTCTGGTCTTTTTTTGTGAATTTGAATTTTGTTCTACATTTTTCTTTTCCTACATTCTCTGTTGTGATGCCTATCTTTTTCCGTAGTGGTCCTACCATTTTACATTCCCACCTAGCTGTGCAATCTCTCCGCAACTTCTCAAACATTTGTAATTTCCTGTTTTTTTTTTTGATTAGTGCCGGTAATGTTGGTGTGAAATGGTATCTTACTGTAGTTTTAATTTGCATTCCTCTAATGGCTAATGATGGTGAGCATTTCGTCATATGTCTGTTAGCTGCCTGAATGTCTTCTTTGATGAAGTGTCTGTTCATATCCTTTGCCCATTTTTTAACTGGATTATTTGTCTTTTTGTTGTGAAGTGTTGAGGTATTTTATAGATTTTAGAGATTAGACCCTTGTTAGATATGCAGAAGCCAAAAAATGTTTCCCAGTTTATAAGTTGTCTTTTTTATCCCTTCAGTGAAGTATTCAGATGAGCATAATTTTTAGGGGCTCCCAGATGAGTTTCAACAAACAGATCTAGGGCTGCAGGTGCTCACTTGTCTATGTCGAGAAATTTAGAAGACAGCTACCTAGTCAAATGACTGGAAGAGGTCTATATTTGTGGCCATTCCAAAGAAAGATGACCTTACAGAATATGGAAGTTATTGAACAATATCATTAATATCACACGCAAGTAAAATTTTACTGAAGATAATTCAAAGACGGTTGCAGCAGTACGTTGACAGGGAACTGCCAGAAATTCAAGACGAATTCAGAAAAGGACGTGGAATGAGGGATATCATTGCTGATGTCAGATGGATCCTGGCTGAAAGCAGAGAATACCAGAAAGATGTTTACCTGTGTTTTATTGACTATGCAAAGGCGTTCAACTGTGTGGATCATACCAAATTATGGATAACATTGTGAAGAATGGGAATTCCAGAACACTTAATAGTGCTCATAAGGAACCTGTACATAGACCAAGAGGCAGTCATTCCAACAAAACAAGGGGATACTGTGTGGTTTAAAGTCAGGAAAGGTGTGCATAAGGGTTATATCCTTTCACCATACTTATTCAGTCTGTATGCTGGGCAAATAATCTGCAAAACTGGTCTATCTGAAGAAGAAGAAGGCATCAAGATTGGAGGAAGACTCATTAACAACCCATGATATACAGATGGCACAACCTTGCTTGTTGAAAGTAAAGAGGACTGTAAGCACTTACTGATGAAGATCAAAGACTACAGTTCTCAGTATGGATTACACATCAACATAAAGAAAACAAAAATCCTCACAACTGGACCAATAAGAAACATCATGATAAACAGAAAATACTGAAGTCGTCAAGGATTTCATTTTACTTGAATCCACAGTCAATGCTCATGGAAGCAGCAGTCAAGAAATCAAATGACATATTGCATTGGATAAATTTGCCACAAAAACCCTCTGAGGCATTAAAAAGCCAAGATGTTACTTTGAGGACTAAGATGCGCCTGACCCAAGTCATTGTATTTTCAATCATTTCATACGCATGTGAAAGCTGGACAATGAATAAGGAAGACCAAAGAAGAATTGGTGCCTTTGAATTATGGTGTTCGTGAAGAATATTGAATATACTATGGCCTACTGTGATGGTTAAGATTGTGTGTCAGCTTGGGTGGGCCATGATTCTCAGTGTTTTAATGTGATCACTCCCATGATTGAATATACTGTGAGTAGCCAGTCAGATGAAAGGGAGTCTCCTTGGGGGTGTGGCCCACATCTGAATATAAGCAGACGTTCTGGCTTTTTGCTCTCTCTGGATCCTGTGGCTGTCTCCTGTCATCTCATCTCTGGTTCTTGGGACTTGAGCTGTCAGCTTATCTGCCAAATTTGGGATTTCTTGATCTGCACAGCCTGTGAGCAGGAGCCCTCCTCTCCGACTTGCTGATCTTGGACTTGCCAGCTTCTGCAGCTGCGTAACTTGGGAGAGACCTCTACCCTGATCCATGGACTTGGGACGTTCTAACCGCTACAATCGAGTGAGCTGTTTCCTTGATATAAATCTCTCTGTATATATACATTTATACACTTTACTGGTTTTGCTTCTCTAGAGAACCCAGCCTAAGACATTTGGTACTGGGAGTGGTTCTTGAGAAAAAAAAATTGTAAGGATGAGTTTTCTAAATTGGTTCTCAAGTCTGGTTAGTCTTAAAGATGTTGATGACTCCAGTTCCAGCAGTAAAGAGGTCACGGCTAGTCCATGTGAGGTGGTGATACAAATATGCAAAATATCACCACCAATAGATCAGGTATTGGATGAAAGGCAAGGCTTAGGGTGAACACATGTGTGATATCTTTCTACAGCTTTGTCAGAATGAGAAGTATAAGGAAGCTGGTTGGTTTGTCCTACTTTCGCTAGAAAACTGGTGAAGGAAAGAGATGCACTCAGGGCTTCAGAGTCAAGGCTCAAGTGCCACTTACATGACCTCAACACTTCCACTTGTGCTTTGAAAGAAAGGCTTATTTCTTGTAGTTACAGAGCTGAAATTGCTGAAAACGAAACCCAGAGTCTTATTGTAAGAGTGGCTGAATTACAACGCCAGCTCAATTGCAAACTGCAAGAGGTGTCTGAAGTTAAGGTAAGGGCATTGATTGGGAAGAGATGGGATCCTGAGATTGGGCTGGGGACATATGGGCAGGTAATCATGAAGTTGGGGACACTGAGCCAGTAAATTCCATTGAATCACTCCAGCCAGCGGAACCAGTCCCATCTGAAGAGATTACTTCATGTTTGTCTGCTAAACCATCCTGCCCAGAAAAACCATTAGCCCCTCCACTCCCGTCTAATGAGATTAGCCCTAGCCCAGCTGCCTCTACAGAGCCCTTGCCTGAGTCACTGCCTGGAGAATTGTCTGAGGCAGATGCTTTACAAGATAATGCTGAATGTTCTCAAAACAATTCCACACTACCGATTCTGGCTTCTAGACCTGTAACTAGGCTTAAGTCCCAGCAAGCCCCAAAACGTAAAGTACAAAGTGTGACCCAGGAGGAGGTACACTACACTCCAAAAGAACTACTTCACTTTTCTAATATGTACAGACAGAAATCTGGGGAATATGTGTGGGAATGGCTATTAAGGGTGTGGGATAATGGTGCAAGGAACATAAAGATGGATCAGTCTGAGTTTATTGGTATGGGTCCACTAAGTACAAATTCTTCATACAATGTTTCAGCTACAGAAGTTAGGAAAGGATCTAATAGTTTATTTGGTTGGGGTGCTAAAGCATGGATTATGAGGTGG
>NW_004444115.1:550583-552212 GCF_000243295.1 Trichechus manatus latirostris
CCAGAACAAGAGAAGGCTCTGCAACGGGTTCAGGCTGCTGTGCAAGCCGCTCTGCCACTTAGACCATATGATCCAGCTGATCCAATGGTGCATGAAGTGTCAGTAGCAGATAGAGATGCTCTTTGGAGTCTTTGGTAGGCCCCTATTGGTGAATCACAGCTCAGACACTTAGGATTTTGGAGCAAAGCTTTGCCATCCTCTGCAGATGACTACTCTCCTTTTGGGAAACAACTTTTGGCTTATTACTGGGCCTTAGTAGAGACTGAACGCTTAACCATGGGACACCAAGTCACCATGAGGCCTGAGCTGCCCATCATGAACTGGGTGCTGTCTGACCCACAGAACCATAAAGTTGGATGTGCACAGCAGTACTCCATCATTAAATGGAAGTGGTATATTCAAGATCGGGCCCAAGCAGGACCCGAAGGCATAAGTAAGTTGCATGAGGAAGTGGCCCAAATGCCCATGGCCTCCACTCCTGTCACATTACCTTCCATTTCCCAGTCCGCACCTATGGCCTTATGAGGAGTTCCTTATGATCAGTTGACGAGGAAGAGAAAACTCGTGCCTGGTTTACAGATGGTTCTGCGCGATAGGCAGGCGCCCCTCCAGAGTGAACTGCGGCAGCACTACAGTCCCTTTCTGGGACCTCCCTGAAGGACAGTGGTGAAGGGAAATCTTCTCAATGGGCAGAACTTCGAGCAGTGCACCTGGTTGTTCACTTTGCTTGGAAGGAGAAATGGCCAGATGTGCGATTATGTACTGATTCATGGGCTGTGGCCAATGGTTTGGCTGGATGATCAGGGACTTGGAAGGAACATGATTAGAAAATTGGAGACAAGGATTTATGGGGAAGAGGTATGTGGATAGACCTCTCCAAATGGGCTAAAGAAGTGAAGATATCTGTGTCTCATGTGAATGCTCACCAAAGGGTGACTTCAGCAGAGGATGATTTTAACAATCAAGTGGATGGGATGACGCGTTCTGTGGAAACCAGTCATCCTCTTTCCCCAGCTACTCTCTTCATTGCTCAATGGGCTCAAGAACAAAGTGGACATGGTGGCAGGGATGGAGGTTATGCATGGGCCCAGCAGCATGTACTTCCACTCACCAAGGCTGACTTGGCTACAGCCACTGCTGAGTACCTAATCTGCCAGCAGCAGAAACCAACACCGAGCACCTGATATGGCACTATCCCTCCAGGTGATCAGCCAGCAACCTGGTGGCAAGTTGATTACATTGGACCACTTCCATCATGGAAAGGGCAGCATTTTGTCCTTACTGGAATAGACACTTACTCTGGATATGGATTTGCCTCCTCTGCATGCAATGCTTCTGCCAAAACTACCATCCGTGGACTTACAGAATGCCTTATCCACCATCATGCTATCCCACACAGCATTGCCTCTGATCAAGGGATTGACTTCACAGCAAATGAAGTGCAGCAGTGGGCCCATGCTCATGGAATTCACTGGTCTTACCATGTTCCCCATCATCCTGAAGCAGCTGGCTTGACAGAACAATGGAATGGCCTTCTAAAGACACAATTATGGCGCCAGCTAGGTGGCAATACTTTGCAGAGTTGGGGCAATGTTCTCCAGGAGGCTGTATATGCTTTAAACCAGCATC
>NW_004444115.1:553492-601915 GCF_000243295.1 Trichechus manatus latirostris
TATATATATATATATTTATATACTTTACTGGTTTTGCTTCTCTAGAGAACCCAGCCTAAGACACCTACTGAAAGAAGAAACAAATGTGTCTTAGAAGAAGTTCAGCCAGAATGTTCCTTAGAAGCAAGGATGGCAAGACTTCATCTCAGGTACTTTGGTCCAGTCCCTGGAGAAGTATATCATGCTTGGTAATGTAGAGAGTCAGTGAAAAGAAGGAAGACCCTTAACAAGATGGATTGACACAGTGGCTGCAACAATGCCATGTATTAGGGCCCCTAGGGTTGTTTAGAGACCTGGTGGCACAGTGGTTAAGAGCTTAGCTGCTAAACAAAAAATCGGCTGTTTGAATCCACCAGCCGCTCCTTGGAAACCTTATGGGACGATTCTGCTCTATCCTATAGGGTCACTATGAGTCAGAATCGACTCCATGACAACAGGTTTAGGTTGTTTTTGTTTGTTTGTTTGTTTGTTTGTTTTAGCGTTGTCCCTATTTTTCTTCCATGATCTTCTTCATTTTAGGTTTTATATTTAGGTCTTCGATCATGTGTATTGTGTGAGATATGGCTACTGCTTCATTTTTTTACATATGGACACCCAGTTTTGCCAGCACCATTTGTTAAAAAGATTGTCTTTTCCCCATTTAATGGACTTTGTTCATTTGTCAAAGATCAGTTGGATGCATTTTTATCTGAGTTCTCGATTCTGTTCTATTGATTGATGTGTCTATCATTGTACCTTTGATCAAAGTGTTCAGTAATGGTAGCCCGGCATCATCCAGTTCTTCTGGTCTCATGTCAAAAGTTATTCATGGAAGCAATTAGCCACACATTCCATATTCTCGTCTTATAACTGACTCTTCTTCTCCCTCTGCTGCTCCAGTTGAATAGAGGCCAATAGTTGTACTTTAGATGACTGCTTTCAAGCTTTTAAGACCCCAGGCACTAAGCAACAAACTAGGAGGTATAACAGAAGCACTATACAAGTTATTAAGCCAATTAACTGGGATGGCCCATAAAACCATGACACCAAACCTCCAAACCAGGAACCAAATCCCATGAGCTGTTTGGTTGTACATAAGCAGCCTCAGCAGCTACTCTTTTTTTTTTTTTGTCATTGCTGTAAATATATCTATCACACAACTTTGCCAATTCAACGTATTACAGGTGTAAAACTTATTGACAGCGCTTACAAAATCAGCTGTGCAACTCCACCCTTAATCAATGTAATTTTTCCATCACCAGTGTCTTAGTCATCTAGTGCTGCCATAACAGAAATACCACAAGTGGATAGTTTTAACAAAGAGAAGTTTATTTCCTTACAGTAAAGTAGGCTAAAAGTCCAAATTCAAGGTGTCAGCTCCAGGGGAAGGCTTTCTCTCTCTCAGCCTTCTCTTCAGTGTTCCCCCAGACTAGGAGCTTCTTGGCGCAGTTACCCCGGCCCAAAGGACATGCTCTGCTTCTGGCACTGCTTTCCTGATGGTATGAAGTCCCCCTGTCTCACTGCTCACTTCTGTCTTTTATATATCAAGAGATTGCCTCAGGACACAATCCAGTCTTGTAGATCAGGTCCCACCCTACTAACACAACTGCCACCCATCCTCCCTCATAAACATCATAGAGACAGGTTTACAACATGCAGGAAAATCACACAGTACCAGGAATCATGGCCTAGCCAAATTGATACTCACATTTTTGGGGGGACGTAATTCAAACCATGACAACCAGAAAACAAAACTCAGTATTGCATAAGCATCTTAGGCTGGGCTCTCTAGAGAAGCAAAACCAGTAAAGCATATAAATATATAGAGAGATTTATATCAAGGAAATGGCTCACGCGCTTGTAAAGGCTGGAACCTCCCAAGTCTGTGGGTCAGGCTGGAGGCTTCTCCTGATTCACATAGCCACAGGGGCTGGCGAATCCAAGATCAGCAAGTCAGATAGCAGGGTTCTTGCTCACAGGCTTCGAAGGCCGACGTATCCCAAGCTCAGCAGGCAAGACGGCAGGTAAACTGCTAGCTTAAGTCCCAAGAACTGGAGGTCAGATGAACAGGAGCCAACTACAGGATCCAGAGTTATCTTAGATAACTAAGACAGTAAGAAATAGTCCCCTTTTCCCCTCCTTCTCACCCCTAGTAATCACTAGTAAACTTTGGTTTCTATGCAGCCGCTTTTTCTTATCTTTTTAGATAAGTGAGGTCATACAATATTTGTCCTTTTGTGATTGACTTTTTACACTCAGCATAATGTCTTCAAGTTCACCCATATTGTAGCATGTATCCAGAATTCATTTCTCCTACTGGCTGAGTAGTATTCCATTGTGTGTATGTACCACATTTTGTTTATCCGTTCATTCCTGCCTATTATCTAGTTGGATTCCTTGTTTTTCTCATTGAGTTTCCAGAAGTCTATATATATTACAGATAATAGTCTTTTGTCAAATTGTGGTTTGCAAATATTTTCTCCCAGTGTGTAGCATGTCTTTTCATCCTTTGACTGAGTCTTCTGCAAGGTTTTCTCAATTTCAGTGAAGTCCAATTTATCCATTTTTTTCTTTTATGGATTGTGTTTTTCTTTGGTGTCATGTTTAAGAGCTTTTTAATAAGCCTTAGGTCCTGAAGATTTTCTCCTATGTTAACTTCTAAAAGTTTCATATTTAAATCTGTGGTCCATTTTGAGTTAATGTTTGTTTAAGGTGTAAGACTTAGGTCGAGGTTCATTGTTTTGCCTATGGATATTCAATTTTTCCAGCACCATTTGTTTGAAAGACTATGCTTCCTCCATTGAATTGCCTTTGCAACTTTGTCAAAAATCTGTTGGCTGTACTTGTGTGAGGTTATTTCTGGATTCTGTACTCTGGATTCCTTCTATGTGTCTATCCCTCTGACAATATCATACAGTCTTGATTAATGAGTTATATAGTAAGCCTTAATATTGGGTAAGGTTATCCCCTCCCACCTTATTCTTCTTTTTCAAAATCATTTTAGCTAAATTTTTGAATAACCTTGTCTATGTCTACAAAAAAATCTTGCCAGGATTTTGATAGAAATTTATTGAATATCAGTTTGAGGAGATTGACATCTTTTCAATACTGAGTTTTCCAATTGATGAACACAATATGTCTCTCCATTTATTTAGATCTTCTTTGACTTTTTAATCAGAATTTGGTAGTTTTTAGCATATAAATCCTGTACGTTTCATTAGATTTACACGTTTTTTAAATAGTATTGTATTTTTAATTTCACTGTCCACATCTTTATTTCTAATATACAGAAATATAATCACTTTCATATGTTAATCTTGTATCCCGCAATCTTGCTAAACTCATTTATTAGTTCTAGAAGTTTTTGGGGGGCTTTTTTTTTTTTTTGCTTTTGTTTTGCCTCTTGGCATATTCATGTCACCTGCAAATGGGGACAGTTTCATTTCTACCTTCTTAATCTGTATGCCTTTTATTTCCTTTTCTTGACTTCTTGTCCTGACTAGAACTTCTAGTACTAAATTGAATAGCAGTGATGCGAAAGGACATCCTTACCTTGTTCCCGATCTCAGAGGGAAAAGCATTCAGTCTTTCACTGTTAAGTATACTGTTAGCTGCAGATTTTTTGTAGCTATTCTTTATCAAATTAAGGAAATTCCCCTTTTATCATGAATAAGTGTTGAATTTTATCAAATGCTTTTTCTGCATTAATTGATTGGTCATGTGATTTTTCTTTTTTAGCCTATTAATAGGGTGGATTACATTGATTGATTTTTCAATATTGAACCAGCCTTACATTCCTGGAATAAAACCCTACTTAGTCATATTGTGTAGTCTTTTTATACAATGCAGAATTCTCCTTGCTAATGTTTTGTTAAGAATTTTTGCATCTATAATCATGACAGATAATGGTCTATAGTTTTCTTTCTTTTTTTTGTAATAACAAATTAAAATTTATTGTCTTTGAAATGTTTCAGTTATCTACTTCTATATAATAAGCCACTCTGAAATTTAGTGGCTTAAAACACCAATGACTCACCTGCACAGTTGCTCTGCAGTTCTCACATGGGCTCACTCATGTTACTGCAATCAGCTCGGAGCATGGCTGTGGCTGGATGGCCGAAAATGGCCTCACTTACCAGTCCAGGGTCTCCCTGGCCAGCTGGGAAAGCTGGGCCTCCTATCTACACATGGTCTTTCATCTCTAGCTTCTTCATATCATGTTGAATGCAGGAGCTTCCAAGAAGTCATGTCCAACGCACTCAGAAGCTCATCAAGCGTCTGCCGGCATCACCTTTACTGATGTCTGATTGGCCAGAGCAAGTTACATTGCCAAGCATAAAGTCGATGTGGAAGCGGGCTACACAAGGGCATGGACGCCTGCAAGTCCATTAGAGGCTGCTAATATACCTTTCTACCACATATGATAATCTAAACATTGCATGTTAGCATATTCTGAATGAATCATTCAAGGATATACAGAGAACTCTACGAACACTGGGCTTAAACACATTAGAGTTTATTTTTCCTGTGTAATAAGAAGTCTAGAGAAAGGCAGTCTAGGGGAGATGTGACTGTTCAAGGAGGTCATAAGGACAGAGTTTGCTTCAACTTCAGATTTGGTCACTCTAGGAATAGTTCATGGGGGGCTTGTCCTAACAGTTGCAGGATGGCTGCTGCACCTCCAGTTTTGGTCAGGAATAGTGGGGGGAGGAAAGGACTAGAACTATATGCCCCTCAAGTTTGTCCTTTGTACAAAGGCTACACAGAAGCCTGACCCAGTGATTTCTGCTTTCATCCTATTGGCCAGAACTGGGTTACATGGCCAGGCTTCCTCAGCAACAAGGAAATTTGGGAAAGTGAGTATTGAAGCTGGTGCAGTGCTCTAATCAGTGTGCTGATAGGACGGAGACAGAGTAGGCAACCACCATCTGCACCCTGGGCTATCTGCATGACCACCTTATAACTGAGTACTGTTAGCCACAGCAAGCTGGATTTATGTTTCTGTTTAGGAGCATGCTGAGATCAAGTAAATTACTGTGTCTCATGGCAAATATAAAAGGACAGGGCAGGTTTTCTAAGTCGGTAATGGCATTGAGTCAAGAGAAGGCCAAAAAACTTCACAATGCCCTGTAAAAATGTTTCACAACAGTTTAAGCAAAGAAAGTAGTTGGAGAATGGAGTCTTCACAGAACACCAATTCTATGGGCATGCTACAGCTTAAAATTAGAACAGCAACAACAGCTGGCGTCCAACTGGTCACCCTGCAAGTCATAAGTAACATTTACTAAAAATAGTAGTAAAACAATATGCTTCATCATATTAAATTTATATTATTTTTCCTATTTTATTGGCCTCACAAATTTTTTTCCAACTTTTCTAATGGAAAATTTTAAACATACAGAAAAATTGAAAGAATAACACAACAAAAACTCACATGCCCACCACCTAAATGCAACAGTTGTGAACATTTTGCCACATACATGTGGCAAAAATTATACATACATTACATATATAATGTATATGTGCATATATATATATGTGTGTGTATATATACATAAAATTTGGAAGTTAGTTGCAGACATCATGACACTTCACCTCTAGACAGTTCAGTGTGCATCTCCTAAGAATAAAGAATTCTACATAAACACACACACTAGGAGTCCTGGGTCGTGCAAAAGGTTAAGCGCTCAACTACTAACTGAAAGGTTAGTGGTTCAAACCCACCAAGAGGTGCCTCAAAACAAAGCCTTGGCAATCTGCTTCCAAAAGGTCACAGCCTTAAAAGCCCTACGGAGCAGTTCTACTCTGAAACCCATGGGGTCACCAAGAGTCAGAACAGACTCAACAGCAACTGGTGGTGTGGTGGTGGACATGAACACACTACAATTACAAAACCTAGGAAATTCAACAATAATATGCCTAATATCATCTAATCTCTGATCCATATCACATTTAATTTAATTTTACCAGTTGTCACAAAGATGTTTTTATAGGGTTTTGTTTGCTTGCTTGTTTGTTTTAAAGCAGGATTCAGTTAAGGTTCACACATTGCATTTGTTGCTGGGTCAGTTGAGTCCATTTTGAAGAGCCCTCCACTTTTTCTGGAGGGAGCGTATTGTCTGTTTGAAGAAACCAGGTCAATTGTCTTATAAACCAAAAAGCCGAATCCGTTGCTGTCGAGTCAGTTCTGACTCATAGCGACCCTAAAGGACAGAGTAGAACTGCCCCGTAGGGCTTCCAAAGAGCAGCTGGTGTGCTCAAAAATTGTCAACATTTGGTTAGCAGCTGAGCTTTTAACCACTGCGCCACCAGGGCTCCAATTGTCTTACAGGATGTCCCATATTCTGAATTGTTTTTCTCAGTGCTTAGTTTAGTTGCTTCTTTATACCCTGGATTTATTATAAACCAGAAGTTAAGTCTAAACACTTTCAAGCAGGAACATTTTAAAGTACACAGGAGCACTGTACACTGTATCACAACAGGAGCTACCTAATGTCAGGTTGGGGCCCTTGTGATGTAGTGGCTAAGTGCTACAGCTGCTAACCAAAAGGTAGGCAGTTCAAATCCACCAGCCGTTCCCTGGAAACCCTGTGGGTCAGTTCTACTCTGTCCTATAGGGTCGCTATGTCACGTTGTCCCATTATTAGTAATACTCAGTTTAATCAGTTGGTTGAGGTGGTAGCAGCTAGTTCTCTCCACTGTAGATATATGTTTTTATCTTACAATTAGCAGAGAAGCTGTTTGGTGGTAGTTGGGCACCACGCAAGCACAGTGATCCCCAGCAACTTTCTACCTAATGGCTTCACATGTAAAACAAAATCAATGAAACCCATTCCAAATCAATTATTTCACTAGGGACTGCAAAATGGTACTTTTCTAGTTCAGACATTCCTTCTACATTTCCTGCTAAAAATTATAGCACAAATGCTTAATTCTTCTCTTTATTTACAGAATAAGGAATTGGAGCAAATAAAAGTCATCAATGATGTCAAATCAGGTGGGGTTTTCCCCCTTTCTTTTTCTTTATTTATTCAATGTTTTGAATCAAGTCCTTATTCTTTTTGATGCTTAAATTGTCCTAAGTTTAGCCAATGAGACCTCTTCCAGCTGGCTCCTTGTCCTTTTGACATGTCCCTATCAGTCTTGGAAGGCTTCCTTGTTTTCTGACATAAGACATTCCAAGCTCACCTTGTACTTTCTTTCTCTATCCCTGAAATCAGCCATTTCTCCAAGGCATTCTAATTTCTTTCAGTGGAAAATAGTATTTAGAAACCAAAATCTGGTGCTAGCTGTGCTCATTGCTACTGAGATATCATTGCTCCTGAGCCCTTCCAGTAGACAGAGCAAAAAAATTCATATTTTATAAAACCACACATTCTTATTGATGCAGGGTTTTTTTCTTAACTTCTTTGTTTTTATATTCTTTTCCTTAAACTGAAAGTCTGTTGTTGTTGCTAGGTGCCCTTGAGTCAATTCTGACTCATAGCAACCCTATGTACAACAGAATGAAACATTCCCTGGTCCAGCGCCATCCTCATGATGTGTTATGCTTGAGCCCATTGTTGCAGCCACTGTGTCAATCCATTTCATTGAGGGTCTTCCTTTTTTTGCTGACCTTCTCCTTTACCAAGCATGATGTCCTTCTCCAGGGACTGGTCCCTCCTGATAACATATCCAAAATATGTGAGACAAAGTCTTGCCATCCTCACTTCTGAGGAGCATTCTGGCTGTACTTCCTATATAGATTTGTTCATTCTTTTGACAGTCCATGGTACATTCAATATTTTTCGCCAACATCATAATTCAAAGGCATCAATTCTTTGGTCTTCCTTTTTCACCGCCCAGCTTTTGCATCATGTGAGGCGATTGAAAACTCCATGGCTTGGGTCAGGGGCTCCTTAGTCCTTAAAGTGACATCTTTGCTTTTTAACACTTTAAAGAGGTATTTTGCAGCAGATTTGCTCAATGCACTAGGTCATTTGATTTCTTGACTGCTGCTTCCATGGGTGTTGATTGTGGATCCAAGTAAAATGAAATCCTTGACAACTTCAACCTTTTCTCCGTTTACCATGATGTTGCTTATCGGTCCAGTTTTGAGCATTTTTGTTTTCTTTATGTTGATGTGTAATCCATACTGAAAGCTGTAGTCATTGATCTTCATCAGTAAGTGCTTCAAGTCCTCTTCACTTTCAGCAAGCAAGGTTGTGTCTAGGTTTCAATTAATATATTTACTTATTTACTTTCTCCGACAACATTCATCAAATAGTTTCAAAATTATAATATAAATATTACTTGTAGGACTAAAACTATTAAGTAAAGTTTAAGATTTATTTTCAATTATTTTGTCCTTAGAACTGTAGGTATGCTGAACTAAAACAAAGACAAAAATAAAACTTATGCCTTTGAGTCATGCTATAAGTTGTAATTTATTTCGGTAAAACTTTATCATCCCTCATGTTGCCATTTTAATTTTTTGTCTGTTATTTATATATATTTCTAAATTTGTTTTGGTTTTATAGTAACACAAGAGTTATCAGCATAAGAAGTTTATGTTTAATTTTATATTTGTACATATAAAATTAATGTTACACAGCATTATAATCAAAACAACTTAGACCATAGTTTCAAGTAAAGATCTCACAGTGAAGTCAGTTGTAGACTCTTTTTCCTTGAATAGCCAGAAAATGTACAAAGTTAGTAAAACATAGCAAAAATTCACAAATTCAGTTTTTGTATCTTTCCACAATAAGTGAATCCTGTATAAGTGCATATCGTTCTGACACATTAAAAATAATAATAATAAACCAAGCTATTTTAACAATATAATTTAAGCTCGAACTTGAGGCAAATGAGAATATTACTCAGCCATAAAGAGAAATGAAGTCCTGATACATGCTACGACATGAACCTTGAAAACATTATGCTGAGTGAAATGTCTGTCAGTCACAAAAGGACAAATATTGTGTGATATCACTTATATTAAATGTCTAGAAGTAGGCAAATGTACAGAGAGCAAAACTTATTAGTGGTTATCAGGAGCGGACACAAGGGAGGGGGAAGGAAAAGTCATTGTTTAGGGGGCACTGGGCTTCTGTTAAGGGTGATGGGACATTTTGGAAATAGATATGGTGATGGTTGCACAGTATGATAAACGAATTTAATGTTACTGAATTGTACATGAAATGTTGAAATGGAAAATGTTATATATATATGTATATATATACATATATATGCGTATATCACAATAAAAAAAGAGAGAGAAAGAGAAATGAGAAATACTACTGTAGGCCAAACTTGGCTTTCTTGGGTTCAGCAAATGACACAATGGTCAGTGGTATGTAAACCACTGTGATAATGTTGGGATTTAGTTTCTTTTTTATGACTTCTGTTGTTTTTTCAATTTCTGGGTAATACATGTCCAATTTTAAGAAAAACCAGAAAACACAGACAAGCTCACTTGAGTAGCTATTATTATTGCTATTACAGCTAGTAATAAATAAGTGCCTCCCCAAAAAAGAAAAGGCAGGAGAAGGGAACCCAAAATATCCCAACTCATTCTTTTATGACAGAAAATGAAGGGCTCACCCATGTTTCCCTGTCTCCTCCACACCCCGTCCAGCCAGGGGAGCTGGGAGCATCCCTGCACTGAACGCTCTCACATGCTGGTCAGGCCCACCGCGGTCAGCACTGCTGCTCATAACGTCCCACCACTTCCTCAGTTCCCTCCCAACTGACTCAGTGCCTGTTGCCTACAAATACCTGTATCTGTATCTGTATATCTTTATCTATATATAAATCTTCATCTATATCTATATATTTATCAATATTGACATATTTTATCTATATATTTATAGCTATATGTCTACATCTTTATATCTTTATATCTATACCTATATCTCTATCTTTATCTATTCATATATATAACACTCACTGCCTTCCATCCTCTTCTTCTTTCCTCTCTGGCCTTCACACAGTGATTTCATGATGCTAGAAGGGCCCTCAGAGGCCTCTTGCCCAACCACCTCATTAAGGAGATGGGAAGCCAAGGCCCAGGAAGGGGAATAGATGCGCTGTTGACCCACATCTAGTAATCAAGCCCCTGCCCAGTGGTGAACTCTGTACTCGGCTGTCTGCTCCTCTGTATTCTAGGCACAATCCCAGTGAATTTACATAATACCTGCATCCCACAATTCCATCAGAAGGAGGAAGGAAGGAGGAGCATGGACTGGGGCTAACTGTGTTTGGATGACTAACCTAACAAGGATTCTGCCTCCTTATCTCTCGCCACTTCCTCTTCACAGAAACAGACTGCCACATCTTTCTCCCACGGAGCGGCTGGTGGGTTCAAACTGCCAACTTTATTTTTGGCAGCCAAGCACTTTCACCACCGCACCACCAGGGCTCCCTGAGAAAATTACTTTACCAGCCTCCCCTACAACTAAGGGTGGATATTTGACATTTGACACAATTCTGGGCAATGAGACTTAAGTGAAAGACTTCTAAGCCTTGAAGAAAGTTTTTCTTTCTCTTTACTAAAGGAAAATGTGCAGTGGGCACATTCTTTTCTTTTTCTGTCTTGAACGAAAATAAAATATCTGGAGCCATAGCAGCTATTTTGTGATCATGAGGTAATAAGCAAGAGGGAAAGCCCAAGAGATTTACAGATGAGCCTGCACTAACATCATGAACTGCTGAACAAATGCCAGTACCTGATTTTGGACATCTTGTTACATCCTCTATAAGTAGGATTTTCTGTTTCTTGCAGCAAAAGGCATTCCTAATTGATACATACATTCACCACTCACAACAAATTAATTCAACATTCACCAAGCTCTTATCAAGAACCTGAATCTGAGCATCCAGACGTGAATAAGACATGGTCCCTGATCTCAAGGAACTCATAACACTAGATATTATTTTTTGCCCATTTTGGAGATGGACGAAATAGAGACTTAGAGGGGTGAAGGAATTTTTTTTTTTTTATTGTTGTACTTTAAGTGAAAGTTTACAATTCAAGTTAGTCTCTCATACAAAAATTTATACACACATTGTTATGTGACCCTAGCTGCTCTCCCTATACTGTGACAGCACACTCCTCTTTTCTACCCCTGATTTACCGTGTCCATTCAACCAGCTCCTGACCCCCTCTGCCTTCTCATCTCACCTCCAGACAGGAGCTGCCCATTTAGTCTCATGTATTGACTTGAGCTAATAAGCACACTCTTCGCGAGTATCATTTTATGTCTCATAGTCTAGTCTAATCTTTGTCTGAAGAGTTGGGCTTGGGAATGGTTTTAGTTCTGGGTTGATGGACAGTCCAGGGACCAAACTTTCTGGGGTTCCTCCAGTCTCAGTCAGACCATTAAGTTTGGTCTTTTTACTAGAATTTGAGTTCCGCACCCCACTTTTCTCACGCTCCATCAGGGACTCTCTGTTGCGTTCCCTGTCATTGGTGGTAGCCAGGCACCATCTAGTTCGGGCTGAAGGAATTTATTGAAGGTTACACGAAACTTGGGGTTAACATCTGACTCATATGGGACAATCAACCCATAATCAGGCCTAGCAACCAATTACGTGATTTATGACAAAATGAGTCCAACCCATTTGAAACTTTCTCAGACATCATCCCTCTACCTCCTAGGTTTCTTATTTCTTTGAAGTGGGAAACACAGAGAAGATCAGTTGGTTGGCAACGGATGCTGAAATGAAGTTATCAGATGGGGACAACCCCGGAATTGGAGAACACAAGTGTCATGAGAGAGAGAGGGCAGACAGAGAGCGACAGAGAGCAAGAGACAGGGAGAGACAGACAGACAGGGAAAGCAGCAGCAGAGCTGGGACTCTGGCCCCCAGAGCAGTGCTAAGGCCTCAGGCAAGCCCAGGCCACTTGCCTCTGCCCACTGGCCCCAGCAAGAGGCAGCTGGAGCTGGACCTACAGCAATCATAGTAGAGGCAAAAGCCTGCAGCAACACCATAAAAATAAAAATATAAAAGTTGCCATCATGTCGACTCCATTTCATGGCGACCTCGTATGTGTCCGAGTAGAACTGTGCTCCATAGGGTTTTCAATGGCTGTGATCTTTCAGAAGTAGATTGTCAAGTCTTTCTTCCGAGGCACCTCTGTGTGGACTTGAACCTCCAACCTTTTGATTAGCAGCTAAGCGTGTTAACCATTTGCCCCACCAAGGAACTCCTAATGACACCAAGAGAGGCAAGAAGAAAAGATAAAGAGGCACCCAGACCCAGAGCAAGACCACTGGATAACCACAGTGAACCCCTCCTCAGTCTATAAGGATGTGGGCCAGTTACTGCTCCCTGAAATCAAAATGACTTCATTTTGGACATGAATAACAGAAACTAACTCAAGTCAACTTAGGCAATAAGAGAGATAAATGCCATGGATACTGATGTCCCTCTTGTCCCTGCGCTCACCTCCACCCTCATCACAGCCCTTCGTCCCCAGAACATGCACTTAGCAGAGACATGGAGGAGGAAGGGCTTCTGTGATAAGGGCTCTCCCAGGACCCCCAGCCCCTGATCCCCACTAAGACAACCTCCTTTCCCCCTGTACTTGTCCCCGGACTTTTCCTCATGACTCACACTGAAATAGACTTGAAGAACAAAAAAACAGACTGTTCTGCTTTTTAAAAATTCCTTTTTCCCCTTTCCACTTTCAGCTGAAGTAACCTGGGAAGTCGAGAGACAGGCTAGAAGGGCAGGTAGAAGGATAGAGGCAGGGGAAGTCTCCATACTGATGGTGAGGTCTCCTGGGCCTCCATGCTCACTGGGTGCCCGGACCCACTGGAGCAGGAACACCAAGTCCGCTGGGTCTGGCCCTGGAAGTGTCCTCCCTGGTCTCACCTTCCACCATGCTGCCTCAGTGTTGATAAAAACAATAATAAGAGCCCCCATTTTTGAGCGTTTACTTTAAGCAGACACTGTGTTCAGTGTTTTTCATGCATTATCCCTCGTTTAACCCTCACACTAACGCTGTAGGGTAGATAGATCTCATCCCATTTTACACAGGAGGAAACTGAGGTTCCGAGTGGTTAAGTGACTTGCCCTGTATCTCTCAGAGGGCAAATGGTTGAACCAGGCTCTAAATCTGACTCCATGGTTTGGCTCTCGTGTCAGAGATTGCAAACTTGTGGTCCCTAGGCTGATGTATACATGTTCTGAATGATTTGCACAATGCTGGCCTGACTAGTGCTTTAAATTTGATTCGTTGTTAACATTTAACAATCAGTAGAGTTTACATAAAAACTCACATGTCTGGATTCTTTTGAAAAGGCAGGACACCAGGCTCCAGTAGACCCACACTTCCTCCTGACAACAATTGACTGGAGCTGGGTAGCAGGTAACCCCTTTACATTAGACCCTGGCTCTCTAGTTTGCCATAGTTCCCACCACTCCCTATTGTACCTCCAACACCAAAGACAAGTGTCAAAGGCAATGTATCACTTTCCTCCTGGTCTGCTCCACTCACTCATGGTGCCCACATGGCCCCTGTGGACACCTGAGCTTGTGACCCTGCAGTATGCTACACTGCTTCATGGATGAATGGATGGAGGGATAGATGAACAGAGGGATAGACAGATAGAAGGATGGGAAAGGGCTAAGTTTTTCTCAGCTGACTGCCCAAAAAGTATCTACAAGCACTGCCCCAGCCAACTCATCAAACCCTAACTGCTCTAGAATATCTGTCCTAATGAGTCAACCTGGCTGATAACCCCCTTCCCCTGGAAACCCAGGCACTAAGAGTCTCCAGGGTCACAGAATAATCTACCCCTCATTCAACCATCCCTGTTGGAGCAGCCACTCTGTGTCAAAGCCTGGGGATAGAGATTCCTAGAGAAGCCCTCATCTATAAAAAGGATCAGAGATTCATTCATTCATGGGGAGCTAATGAAATGAGATGAGGCAAGTAAGTGCCTAGCCTGTATCAAATGCCCAACACAAGTTGGCCATAACAGAAGATGGCAAGTTGGGGAACTTAGAGGCTGGGCAGCAGATGGCCATGTATGTAGATGCCTCGTTGACCACAGATGCTGGGAATAATAAAATGAGAGGGGATCAAGGCATTAGTGAGCAGAGAAGAGCCTGGAAGGTGGAGAGAAGCTAAGATGAAAGAAGGAGATGTGTCTTAGGCTGGGTTCTCTAGAGAAGCAAAACCAGTAAAGCTTATAAATACATATATAGAGAGATTTATATCAAGGAAACAGCTCATGCAATTGTAGAGGCTAAAACGTCCCAAGTCCGTGGATCAGGGTAGAGGTCTCCCTCAATTCATGGAGCTGCAGAAGCTGGCGAGCCCAAGATCAGCACGTTGAAAGCAGGGCTTCCACTCACAGGCTGTGAAGGTCTATGAATTCCAAGATTGGCAAGCAAGACTGCAAGGTTTCTCCTGATTCACATAGCTGCAGGGGCTGGCAAACCGAAGACTGGTAGAGCAGAAAGCAGAGCTACTCTCACAGGCTGTGAAGATCGACGAATCCCAAGTTCGGCAGATAAGCTGACAGCTCAAGTCCCAAGTACCAGAGGTGAGGTGACAGGAGGCAGTCACAAGATCCAGAGTGAGCAAAAAGCCAGAACATCTGCTTATATTCAGATGTGGGCCACACCCCCAAGGAAACTCCCTTTCATCTGATTGGCTACTCACAGCAAATTCAATCATGGGAGTGATCACATATAAACACTGAGAAGCATGCCCCAGCCAAGTTGACACACAATCTTAACCATCACAAGGTGGGTGGGAGGGGAACGTGGAGAAAGGATGAGATCTTGGGTGGAAAGGGCCATGAAGGAGGAGAAGTGGAGGGCGAAATGAGGAAGGAGGATTGAATGCCTGGAAGTGGTCATGAGGGAAGCTGGTAGTCTGCAGACCCTTTTCCCACACTCAAGATGGAACTGGACAGGGGGATGGGTGACCGAGGGATCCAGGAAGCAAAGTCATCTAGTTTCCATTTCCATCCATTAAGAGAAGGAAGGGAGGAAAATCTACAAAAAGATGAACGATGTGGGTGTATCTTAGCAACAGAACGGGAGTCCAGGGGTGCCAGGTGGGAAGGCTGGGAGAGAGAGGGAACAGGATGGTGGGTTGTGCAGATGGGTGCACCACAGAGTTTGTGCCTTGCTCAGTCATTAAGGATGGGGTGTGGGAGGCAGAGGGTGGAGAAGAGAAGTGGTGTCCACACCAGATCTCCCCTGCTGGGTGCCCATAAGTAATCCCAGTATGAATCTGGCGACAAGCTGGTAGAGCTCCTGGCCTGCATGCTGTGACAGAGTTGGCAGTGTCTGACAGCCTCAGGCCTGCATCTTCCCCAATGCCTTGGTCACCAGCAAGGCCTAACTGGCAGTGGGAGTTGGTCATCCGGCTCATGACAATTTTCCTGTCAGTCTTTGAAGTCCCTGACACAATAATAATCTCTTCCTCCAGATCTGGGCTGAAGCTGCTCTCCTTCCATGAAGGCAGGAGGCAGTGTGAGGTGTTTGCCCCTCCATGCTCTTTCAGAGCCCCTGTAGAACTGAGGCCATTGCAACACTGTCCCAGGAGAGCTGGAAGGGGCACCACGTTGAGGTGGCCTCAGCCGAGCAGGCTCTGAGACCGGGTGACATCAGCCAGCCCAGGAAACACACCTATGACGCATCACAGACAGGTGCCTCAGCCAGACAGCAGTCGTGACGTGACAGTGACCAAGTCCACTGCCACAGCCTGGGACCTCTCTGTGCGGCTGGCACATCCTCGCCTGGGGCACAGCCATGGGAAGCCAAATGTCCCCTCAGAAGTTATGAGTGAGACTGGCAGAAGGAAATGGTCAACCCAACTCAATGCCCCTATCCTCAAGTGATGCCATCCTGATGTCCACACCCCCAGGGTGGCCCTGCCACCACCAGGACCAGGAAGCAGGCTATGGGCCAAGGTCAGACCCCCAAAGCTGGTGCTGGAGTCTCAGTGACAAACCTCATGGCTGATCCCCTTCTCCAGCAGCCCCCTGGGGACACAGGCTAGCTTCAGCTTCCCTCCAGCAATGCCTGGATGGGTTGGTGTGGGAATGGGCATATCTGAGGAAAAGCCTGGTGGCCACCAGTCAAAGTGTTTGTGGGTAATCACACATCCTTCTTGGCGATCGTTGACGGGCCCTCCTCCCAGATGTCACCCCCAGCCACAATGCCTGGGTTCTGGACATTGCCCGTCCTATGCAGCCCTACTTGTATGGATGACCTCCCAATTCTAGGAGTTCCTGGGCGGGGGTATATGTCAATGCCAGTGACCACCCTTGCTGGCTGGATCATCCAGCAGGCAGACTGAGCCCATTGGGGTGGCAGCACCAACAAGTGCAGAGGAAAATCTCCTAAAACATTTGATATCTAGCCCTGACACCACAGCCTCCTACCATAAGGATGCGCATCCTCAATCATAACCCAAGACTGGAGGCAGGATGCACCCCGCGCTCATGGACTGTGGCCTTGTCATCTGGGGTCCAGGCTCATCTGACTCTTGGCTCTGCCGTTCTCAGTACTGGCTTCTTCCTCTGGCTGCTAGCAGGGTGCATGGGGTTCACCAATCTCATCCCGCAAGATAAGGTGGGTGGAAGGTGAGTACCTTCTCTTCCCAGGGTCCCTGTTAGGGAAAGGGGCTACCTTCAGAGGCCCCGCCCCCAAGGCATGGCCTTATGCCTGTTTGGCCAGAACTGGGTAACATTTCCATTCTTGACCCAATCCCTGGCACAATCCAAAACCAAACCCTATGCCATCCCGTCCATTCTGACTCATAGCAATGCAGAGTGAAACTGTCCCATAGAGATTCCAAGGCTGGAATCTTTACGGAAGCAGACTGCCACATCTTTTTTCCTGGAGCAGCTGGTGGGTTCCAACCGCCGACCTTTAGGTTAACTACTGCGCCACCAGGGCTCCTCAGCAGGGGCCCCTAAAGTCGTAGTTCTCTTGGCTGGACACGGGATCAGCTGGGGAGCTGGGCCCTGCCCCCGAGTCTGATTTAATTGGTCTTGGAGGCTGACATAGGCATTGAGATGTTTTTTTAACTGGGTGTTATCATAAATGATGAACATGGTAAAAAGATGATGAAAAATGAATAAATCAGGAGATGGGGAAGGAGGGACCAGAGAAGATAGGCTCGGGGAGTGAGGAGATAGGGTGTCAAAGAGCAGACTATCAATTACCATGGAGCAGACTCCAACTCATGGGACTCCATGTGTGTCAGAGTAGAGCTGTGCTTCATAGGGTTTTCAATGGCTGATTTCTCAGAAGTAGACTACCAGACCTTTCTTCCGAAGCACCTCTGTCTGGGTGGACTCAAACTGCCAACCTTTTGATTAGCAGCCTAGTGCAACCATTTGTACCACCTAAGGACTCCAAGAGCACACTTCTCCTAGTTCCCAACTCCAAGCAACCAAACCCTTTCCTGAGGGCTACTGTGGCAGGGAAGAGACCCCAGGTCGAAGGGAGGCTCACAGAAACCTGCTTTGTGCATGTTTTAGGGCAGGACTTCCCAACTTGGCTGCATATAGGACCTCCCAGGGAGCGTCTTTAGCGGAGAGGGGCCAACCCTGGCCCTGGAGAGGCAGCTCGGGAGAGCTGGAGCTGCCTGGGTGTCTGCATTTTTGGCATGCTCCCCTGGTGGTTCTGGGAGTGCCAAAGGTTGAGAACCACTGGCTTAGGTATTAACCCTTCTGTTGAAACATACCCTTCGATGCTCGGACTTTGCACTGCTCTCAGTCCACGCGCCCACTAGCTCCTAGAGAACTGCATCCCGGTGGGAAGGCATAGGCCTGGAGGAGAGGCCAACCTGCAGCCGCATTTTCCCACCACAGGTGCCAGGACCTGAGGCCAGGGACTGTGCCTGCTGCTGCACCCCCAGTCATTATTTCATGTCTCCCCTTTCCTTCTGGGGCCTTCCAGCCCTGTCACTGCTGGCCAAGTGCTCCTCTCCACTGCCAGCTTTTCCTTCAGCCTGAACCAGCAACTTTTGGGGGTGAGGAGTCTCAAGGGAGGACCAGGGTGATCCCCTCATTCTCCACCAACTCTCTCTACACCCTTCTTCCACATCCATCCTCCATGTTGTCACCCAAGCAGAGCTGTCCTCATCTGCTCCCTCCACTCTGGAGAAAAGACTTTCAATCCAAATTGTTAGACAGCTAAAGACTACAGGTAGTCCCTGATTTAGGACATATTCAACTTATGACAAACCACTATTACTTCCGTCCTTTTTTGTTTTTGTTTTTGTTTTTTGATACATTTTATTATTAGTACATCTTCCTCGGAGGAAGTTACAGGAAAATGCAAGCAGGGGATATGGAAAAAATTGCTGAGTCATGTGAACACACTCCAACTCCAAGCATTTGATCAGGATAATATGATGTAAGACATCAGTGGAAAAATCATCCATATGGCAAGAACGCTGAATTTAGAACTTCATATTGATGATGTGGACCAGCTCATAGAACACAAAGAAGGGGAACAGACAAGTCAAGACTTAATGGATTTTAAAGAAGAAAGAAATGATGAAGAAGAGGAAGGAGAGAAATTGTCAAATAATTTTACAGTGAAAGGATTTAACCAAAAAATCAAACCAAACCCATTGCTGTCATAGCTACCCTATAGGACAGAGTAGAACTGCCCCATACGGTTTCCAAGGAGCAGCTAGTAGACTTGAAGTGTCGAACTTTTGATTAGCAGCCTAGCTCTTAACCACTGCACCACCAGGACTCCAGTGAAAGGATTAGCTGTAGTTTTTTCTATACTAAATCAGAGATTTCAGTTGTTTGAAAACATAGACCCAAAGACTGGTCCCTTTGCTAAGGTCAATAGGCAGATTCAGGAAGCAATGAGATGTTACCACAAAATTCATGAAGAAAAAAGAAAGTGATAGGTGAAGTCAGCACAACATGACCAAGGCAAAGCCATAGAAGCTTCATAGATGCATCCAGACACCTTGAGGGATTGAGTTACTGGGGCTAAGGGCTGGGGACCATGGTCTCCGGGGACATCAGGTCATTTGGCATATCATAGTTCATAAAGAAAATGTTCTACATCCTACTTTGATGAGTAGCAACTGGGGTCTTAAAGGCTTGGAGCGGCCGTCTAAGATACATCTATTGGTCCCATCCCATCCGGAGCAAAAGGGAATGAAGAAAACCAAAGACACAAGGAAAATATTAGTCCAAAGGACTAATGTACCACGTGAACCACAGACTCCACCAGCCTGAGTCCAGAAGAACTACATGGTGCCCTGCTACCATGACCAACTGCTCTGACAGGGATCACAATACAGGGTTCCAGACAGAGCGGGAGAAAAACAGAACAAAATGCAAATTCACAAAAAAAGACTAGACTTACTGTCTGACAGAGGCTGGAGGAACCCCCAAGACTATGGCTGCCGGACACCCTGCTAACTCAGAACTGAAGCCACTCCCAAAGTCCTCCTTTCAGCTAAAGATTACACAGGCCTGTAATACACACCTGAGGAACATGTTTCTTAGTTCAATTAAGTATACCAGACCAAATGGCCAACACTTGCCCAAAAGCTATAATGAGAAGACAGGAAGGGACAGGAAAATTGGACAAATGGACACAGAGAACCTAGGATGTAAATGGAAAGGGGGGAGGGGAGTGCTGACACATTGTAGGGATTGCAACCAATGTGACAAAACAATTCGTGTATAAATTTTTGAATTAAAAATTAATTTGAACTGTAAACTTTAACCTAAAGCACAATGAAATTTTAAAAAAGAAAGAAACAAACAAAAGGTCCATATAGACAAGTCTCACTAATTTTCTGACTAGAAATGCCATTCCCATTCTCTGGGATGATACAAATGATCCAGAACCTTCCACAAGTGGAGTTATTACTGTACCTGACAAAATGTCAATGTCTTCCAACTCTTCATTGTCAGTAAACTTTTATGATTTGTGTATTTTTTTATTTTTTATTGTACTTTAGATGAAGGTTTACAGAGCAAAATTAATTTCTAATTAAACAATTAATACACATATTGTTTTGTGACATTGGTTGCCAACCCCACAATGTGTCAACACTCTCCCCTTCTCAACCTTGGGTTCCCCATTTCCATTCATCCTCTTCTGCCTTCTCTTCCTTGCCCCTGAGCTGGTGTGCCCATTTAGTCTCATATACATGGCTGAACTATGTGTATTATTGTTTGTTTTATGGGACTATCTAATCTTTGGCTGAAAGGTGAACCTCAGGAGTGACTTCAGTACTGAGTTAAAAAGGTGTCCAGGGGCCATACTCTCGGGATTTCTCCAGTCTCTGTCAGACCAGTAAGCCTGGTCTTTTTTTGTGAGTTTCAATTTTTTTCCTACATTTTCCTCCAGTTCTGTCTGGGACCCTTTATTGTGATCCCTGACAGAACAGTCGGTGGTGGTAGCCAGGCACCATCTAGTTGTGCTGGATTCAGTCTGGTGTGGAAGTTGTGGATTTGTGTATTTTTTATGTATGCGTGTATGTATTAAAACATATCTGTAAGTTTATATGTAATGTTTCCAACCTCTAAAGACAAATAAAGATGGGATTTATAAAGATACTGATAACGTTGTTGTTACTGTCATTGTTAGATGCCATCTATTCAGTTCCCACTTATAGCAACCCTTTGTACAACAGAACCAAACACTGCCCGGTCCTGCGCCATCCTCACAATCGTTGCTATGTTTGAACCCATTGTTGCAGCCACTGTATCAATCCATCTTGTTAAGCGTTTTCCTCTTTTTCAGTGACCCTCTACCAAGCATGATGTCCCTCTCCAGGGACTGGTTCCTCCTGATAATAGGTCCAAAGTACATGAGATGAAGTCTCACCATCCTTGCTTCTAAAGAGCATTCTCGCCGTACTTTTCGAAGACAGATTTGTTCCTTTTTCTGGCAGTCCATGGTATATTCAATATTCTTTGCCAGCACCATAATTAAAAGGCGTCAATTATTCTGTGGTCTTCCTTATTCATTGTCCAGCTTTCACATGCTTATAAGGTGATAGAAAATATCATGGCTTGGGTCAGGAACACCTTAGTTCTCACAGTGACATCTTTGCTTCTGAACACTTTAAAGAGGTCTTTTGCAGCAGGTATGCCCAATGCAATACATTGTTTGATTTCTTGACTGCTGTTTCCATGGGAGTTAATTGTGGATCCAAGTAAAATGAAATTCTTGACAACTTCAGTATTTTCTCTTTATCATGATGTTGCTTATTGGTCCAGTTGTGAGGATTTTTGTTTTTTTTATGTTGAGGTGTAACCCATACTGAAGGTTGTAGTCTTTGATCTTCATCAGTAAGTGCTTCAAGTCCTCTTCACTTTCAGCAAGCAAGGTGGTGTCATCTGCATATCGCAGGTTGTTAATGAGTCTTCCTCCAATTCTGATGCCACGATCTTCTTCAAATAGCCTGGCTTCTCAGATTATTTGTTCAGCATACAGACTGAATAACTATGGTGAAATGATACAGCCCTGACACACACGTTTTCTGACTTTAAACTATTCAGTCATTCTGTTCAAAAGACTGTCTCTTGGTCTATGTACAGGTTCCTCATGAGCACAATTAAGTGCTCTGGAATTCCTACTCTTCACAATATTATCCATAATTTGTTAGGCTCCATACAGCTGAATGCTTTTGCAAGGTCAATAAAACACAGGTAAACATCTTTCTGGTATTCTCTGCTTTCAGCCAAGATCCAGCTGACATCAGCAATGATATCCCTTGTTCCATGTCCTTTTCTGAATCCAGCTTGAATTTTTGGCAGTTCCCTGTCAATGTATTGCTGCAGCCGCTTTTGAATGATCTTCAGCAAAATATTACTTGCGTGTGATATTAATGATACTGTTCGATCATTTCTGCATTCTTTTGAATCATCTTTCTTTGGAATGGGCATAAATATAGATCTCTTCCAGTCAGTTGGCCAGGTAGCTGTCTTTCAATTTCTTGGCATAAATGAGTGATTGCTTCCAGAGTTGCATCTGTTTGTTGAAACATCTCAATTGGTATTCTGTCATTTCCCGGAGCCTTGGTTTGTTGCCAATGCCCTCGTTGCAGCTTGAACTTCTTCCTTCAGTACCATCAGTTCTTGATCATACGCCTCCTCCTGAAATGGTTGAACCTTGACCAATTCTTTTTGGTACAGTTACTGTGTATTCCTTCCATCTTCTTTTGATGCTTCCTGCATCAATTTTTTGCCCATAGAGTTTTTCAGTATTGCAACTCGAAGCTTGAATTTTCTCACAGTTCTTTCAGCTTGAGAAATGCCATTGGTTTTGTAACTCCAGGTCTTTGCACATTTCATTATAATACTTTACTTTGTCTTCTTGAGCTGCCCTTTGAAATCTTCTGTTCGACTCTTTTACTTCATCATTTCTTCTGTATGCTTTAGCTACTCTACGTTCAAGAGCAAGTTTCAGAGTTTCTTCTGACATTCATTTTGGTCTTTTCTCTCTTTCTTGTCTTTTTAATGACCTTTTGCTTTCTTCATGTATGATGTCCGTGAGGTCATCCTACAACTCATCTGGTCTTCAGTCATTAGTGTTCAATGTGTTAAATCTATTCTTGAGAAGGTCTCTAAATTCAGGTGGGATATACTCAAGGTCATATTTTGACTCTCATGGACTTGTTTTAATTTTCTTCAGCTCCAGCTTGAACTTGCAGATGAGCAATTGATGGTCTGTTCCACAGTCGACCCCTGGCCTTGTTGTGACTGATGATATTGATCTTTTCCATTGTCTCTTTCCACAGATGTAGTCGATTTGATTCCTGTGTACTTCATCCAGTGAGGTCCACAGGTGTAGTTGCCATTTTTGCTGTTGAAAAAAGATATTTGCAATGAATAAGTCATTGGTTTTGCAAAATTCTACCATGTGATCTCTGACATTGTTTCTATCATCAAGGCCATATCTTCCAAAAACCGATCCTTCTTCTTTGTTTCCAACTCTTCTATTCCAATCACCAGTAGTTATCAATGTATCTTGATTGCATGTTTGAGCAATTTGAGACTGCAGAAGTTGGTAAAAATCTTCAATTTCTTCATCTTTGGCATTAGTGATTGGTGTGTAAATTTAAATAACAGTCATATTAACTGGTCTTCCTTGTAGGCTTATGGATATTATCCTATCCCCGACAGCACTGTACTTAAGATAGATCTTGAAATGTTCTTTTTGACAATGAATGCAACACCATTCATATTCAATTTGTCATTCTCAGCATAGTAGACCATATAACTGTCAGATTCAAAATGGCCAATACCAGTCCATTTCAGCTCACTAATGCCTAGAATAACTATTTTTATGCATTCTATTTCATTTTTGATGACTTCCAATTTTCCTAGATTCATACTTTGTACTTTCCACAATCTGATTATTAATGGCTGTTTACAGATGTTTCTTCTCATTTTGAGTCTTTCCACATCAGCAAACGAAGGTCCTGAAATCTTTACTCCATCCACAGCATTAAGGTCAACTCTAGTTTGAAGAGGCAGCTCTTTCTTAGTCGTATTTTGAGTAACTTCCAACTGAGGGGCTCATCTTCCGGCACTATATCAGACAGTGTTCAGCTGCTATTCATAAGGTTTTCACTGGCCAATATTTTAGAAGTAGACTTTTAGGTCCTTCTTCCTAGCCTGTCTTATCCTGGAAGTTCCACACTGAGACCTGTCTGCCACGGGCAACCCTGCTTTTATTTGAAATATTGGTTGCATAGCTTCCAGCGTCACAGCAAAACACAAGCCACCACAGTATGACAAACTTGACAGACAAGTGGTGAATACAGATAATACAAGGCAATAATAATGAAAACTGGAGAAGAAATGAGGTATCCGACTTACTTCAGAACCTACTTATGATGGAGCGGCACCCCAACATTGGAACAGCACCCCATCATAATTCAAGGACTACCTGTACTTCCCTGGAGAGTTTTAATTTTAAAAGGGCATTGGGTGAAGAAAACAAATCACTGATGGTGATTTTTATTGTTGTTGTGACAATTTGAGTATTCTGGGACATAGTAAAGACCTTATTAACATGGCCAGCTTGCAGAATTTTCTCATTAATTTTAATCATTTGTCAAATAACTCTCTTGGGTTATCTAGGTAGAAGGGTGCATTACCTGCTAATAAGAACAATTTTGTCTCTTTCTCTCCAGTACTTATATCTTTTATTCCCTTTTATTTTTTTTTGGCTCGGGGGGAGATGTCAAAAGAATGCCTATTTTAAAAAGGTACCAAAGAGCATACAGTAGAAGGGCAGCCTCTCTCTTGCTATCCCCAATTAACCAGAGCCCTTTCCTGGGGAAGCCACTGTGACCAGTTTCTAGTGAGCCCTCCCACAGATATGAGCTCTGGCCAACAGCCCTCACTGAGCCCAGCCTGAGTCATCCCAGCACAGGCGTCAGACGTGTGAGTGAAGAAGCCTTCAGTTGATTCCACCTCCCAGCCTTGGAGTCTTTCCTGACGAGATCCTAGACATGGTTGGAGCGGAGATAAACCATTCCCTTGGGGCCCTGAGAAAGTCCTCTCCCAGAATCCGTGACATCATAAAACGGCTGTTGTTTGGGGTGTTTTGAGACCCAGCAATATGTTAAATAATTTTGTTGATAAGGGACAGACTTTTCTTCTTCCTGGCCTTATAGAAACATTTCTGGTGTTTCCCCTTTTGGGTTGCAGTATGTATATATTTTATCATGTTAAGTAAAGTCTACCTACTTCTATTTTACTAAATTATTTTATCAATAAGAGAGTTGAATTTTTACCAAATGCCTTTTCAGCACCTACAGGACAGATCTTACAATTTTTTAACTTTTTATCTGTTAACCAGTGCTGCATTTATTAAACAAATCCCAACTGGTTTGGATTTAGTTTCTGTGATGTATGCTTTCCTGTCTGTATGTTGATGCAATGTTATTAGGTGAACAAAAGTTCACAATTATCATATCACTATGAAACATTCTTCTTTATCCCTTTTACTGTTTGTTTTGCCTTGAATTCCATTTTTCTGACATTAATATCATTATAATTTTCCTCTTTTTTATTAACATATGCTTGGTATATCTTTTTTCCATCCCTTCATTTTCAACTTTTCTGTGTCATTTTGTTTTAGCTATCTCACTTATAAACCACATAAAGCTGGATTTTAGAGATTTCATTTCCTCCCAATTTGCTATCTGTTTTTAATAGGACAATGTAACCAATTCAACTTTATTGTAATTAATGATATGTTGGGGCTTATTACTGCCATCTGTTTTGTGTCCTCTGTATATCATGCTTTCTATTTTTCCCCAGGTTTTTCTTTTTATCAATTAATTGAATCTTCTTGGTTTAATTTCTGATGTTCAAGTGCCTTTAAATTTTTAACTCCAATATTGAACATTACTGTTTTCCTTTCAGCAAAATCCCACCTGTTGCCATCAAGTTGACTCTGGCTCATGGCAACTCCATGCATGTCAGAGTAAACTGTGCTCTGTAGGGTTTTCAGTGGCTGATTTTCCTTCCATAGTCTACACTTAATCAATGTCTCCCATCATCATCCACCAAACAAAACACAAAACCTCAGTCCACTTAGATCTCTTTCCTCTCCCTCTCCTCCACACCTGCACTGATAATACCATTGGAAATTTCAGTTCCGGATGGTAATTATTTTTTTCAGCTAACAATTATTGATTAATGGAGAAAAGATTGAAGTTGTCAAGGATTTCATTTTACTTAGATCCACAATCAACATCCATGGAAGCAGCAGTCAAGAAATCAAACAGCACATTGCATTGGGCAAATCTGCTGCAAAAGACCTCTTTAAAGTGTTGAAAAGCAAAGATGTCACCTTGAAGACTAAGGTGCACCTGACCCAAGCCATGGTGTTTTCAGTCGCCTCATATGCATGTGAAAGCTGGACAATTAATAAGGAAGACCAAAGAAGAATTGAAGTTTTTGAATTGTGGTGTTGGAGAAGAATACTGAACATACCATGAACTGCCAAAAGAACAAACAGGTCTGTCTTAGAAGAAGTAACCAGAATGCTCCTTAGAAGCAAGGATGGTGAGACTGCGTCTTACATACTTTAGACATGTTGTCAGGAAAGATCAGTCCCTGGAGAAGAACATCATGCTTGGTAAAGTAGATGGTCAGCAAAAAAGAGGAAGCCCCTCAATGAGATGGATTGACACAGTGGCTGCAACAATGGGCTCAAACGTAGCAACGATTGTGAGGATGATGCAGGACTGGCAGTTTTTCATTCTGTTGTTCACAGGGTCCCTATGAGTCAGAACCATCTTGACGGCACCTAACAACAACAACATTTATTTAGACTTATCAACAAATTTTACTGGTTCCTTTACTCACTACTGCTTCTTGAATCCCATATATTTCTCTTGGATTTATTTTCATTGCTTCGGAGCATATCCTGTCGCAAGGTAAGATTGAAGGTGATACATTTTCTCATCCTTGAATGTCTGAAATTATCTTTATATATTTTGCTCTCACATTTGGATAATGGTTTAGCTGGTTCAAATAATTTTCCCTTGGGTCTCTGAAGATATTGCCACATGGACTTCCAGTATACAGGGTTGTGGTTGAATCTAATATTAATCTGCTTTCCCTGGTGGGTAATCTGTTTTTCTTTCCTCTATCTTTAATGTTCTAAATATTACCATGGCATGTCTAGGAGTTTTTGTCTGTCCTACTTGTCATGTGGCTGACCCTTTCAGCATGAAGACTTTTGCCTTCATCAACTTGAGAAATTTCCTTCTATATTTATTTCTATATAACTAACTTCCATTCCCTCTATCCCCTTTCTGAAACTTCTATTTGGTAGATATTGAGATTTCTGAATCTATTCTCCGTATCTCCTAACTTTTATTTTATGCTCTCTATCTCTTTTTCATTTTGCAGTGCATCCTAGAAAAATTGCTCAATTTGATCTGACAGCTCACTAATATGCTATTATTCATCTGTGTCTAGTCTTTTGGTAAGCCCATTTTTTATCTTTTGTTGAGAGTCTTATATTTTATTTCTAGTACCCCACAGAAGTCCCTGGGTGACACAAACGGTTAACATGCTCAGCTACTAAGTGAAAGTTTGGAGATTTGAGCCCACCCAGAGACACCACAGAAGAAAGGCCTGGTGATCTATTTCTGAAAAATCAGCCATTGAAAACTCCATGGAGCACAGTTCTACTCTGACACAAGTAGGGTCCCCATGAGCTGGCATTGACTTGACAGCAACTGGTAAGATCTCACACTCTTTCCTCTAATAGCTTTTTAAGGATGTTAGCTATGCTTATTCTAAATTTAGTCCGTCTGCTCTGCCAGCTCTGTTTCTTTGGGTATCTATTTATTATGTTCTTTGTCTCTTTCATGGTGGTGGTTGTCCTCAATGTTTAATGACTCCTGGTTGTGTGATCATCTTATGTTTGAGATTCTTTGTTACCTTATCTGTGGATGATGCCTCCAGTCATTATATGCGAGGGATGATAAAACCAAAAAACTCGTTGCAGTCTAGTTGATTCTGACTCATAGCGACCCTATAGGACAGAGTAGAACTGCGCCATAAGGTTTCCAAGGAGCAGCTTGTGGATTCAAATTGCTGACCTTTTTGGTTAGCAGCCGAGCTCTTAACCACTGCTCAGGAAACACGATGATAGGCATAGTGTACCAGTATCCCATGTCCATTCTTCCTGGGCGCTGCCAGCCAGTGTCCACTGCCTTGCCCCTCTGGCCCCAGTGCCCACACTCACATCCTGCAGGCAGATGTCTTTGCTGCTGGATGTTTGGCTAAGTGAGGAAGGTGGAGTGGAAGGAGTGGGTGGCTGCTCTTCGTGGTCGTTCTACTGCAACATCGTAACCCATTACCCTGTCAGCATAACGATTCAGCATCACTTTCTTATCTTAAATCCCTTAATATAGATCAATGAGTCAGCAGTCAGATAAGATTATTTCAATCCACTGTCTTCAAACTAGAAAAAAACAAACCAAACTTGTCATCAAGTCCATTCCAACTCATGGTGACCCCATGTGTTAACAGAGTAGAACTGCTTCAAAGGGTTTTCTTGGCTATAATCTTTATGGAAGCAGATCACCAGGACTTTCTTCCAGAGAACCATTAGGTAGGTTCGAACCACCAACCTTTCAATTAGTAGTCAAGCACAAACCGTTTTGCACCATCAGGGCTTCAGCACCTTCAAAAGCCACGCCCACCTTTTATAGCAGGTCCCTCCTGCACATGTTTCGGGCAGGAGTTTTTCTCTACTGCCCAATCCCACCATCTTTCTTCTTTCAAGAATTCCTCACAATTTCTAATCAACTGAGGTTGCCCGTTTTTGTTTACCAGAACATTTATGGATTACAAGTAGTCCCCGACTTACGGCATGGTTTCATTTCAACCATCCCGTTGTAAGTCAGTTCTAATGTAAGTCGAATACTTCTTCTTCTTTAGTTTTCATTATTATTGCCTTTTATTATCAGCATCTTTATAAACTTGATCTTTGAACATCTGCAAGTGAATATCTAAGAATGATAACATCAGTAAATTACATTCTGCAACATTGTATGTAGTATATATTACTAATGATAGGATGTACAAAAAAAAAAGCAGACAATTGTAAGTGTGGGTCGTTGTACCTTGAATACACGTAAGTCAGGGACTACCTGTATATATATTTATCTTTTCTGACATTTCTAAGGATTTGGGGTAGGAAAAAGTGCTTAGAGTTCAGCCTGCCATTTTGAACTAATTTCCAAAAAGGTTGTCCAAATGCTTGGAGCAACTCTATGAGCTAGGTATTAATTACTACTCTTGTTTTACAGATGACAAAGCAAGCTTAGAGAAAAAAAATGATATAATTTGCTCAAGAGTTCACAGGAGGCAAAGAGCAGCATTGAAACTTGAACACAAGTCTGTTCAACACTAAGCCCAGAGCTCTGAACCACCTTCCCATGCTGGGGAATTGAATGTAAAGGAGATCAGTGTCATGATTATTTCATGATGGCCACAAAAAGCCTCTCAACCTCCAGGTCTTCTGCCTCAGGAACACAGTTGCACATCATGTCTCTGAAACTCCCACTCTCTCACAGCCCTTAATTCCATTCATTCTTTCATTTATTCAATATACATTGGGTCCAGTCTGTGTTACAGATGCTACTAGAACAAAATAAACATGGTCCCTGTCCTCGTAGATCTTCCAGTCTACTAGACAGTCCCTCCTTTTACAGATGAAGATACGAAAACCCAGAAGGGAAAAGGACTTGCCCAAGATCAAGTAGTCAGCCAGAGGCTGAGCTGGCTGGCATAAGAACACAAAATCTCCTTATTCCCAGACCAGCACCCCTTTTTCCCTCCTTTTTTAAGAATAAGTAATACATGGATGTTGTCGAAATATTAGAAAATGCTGGTAATCATAAAGAAGGGAGTAAAAGTAACCCATAACTTCACCTTTCAAAGATCTAGTGTTAATATTTGGCATTTAGCCTTCTAAACACTCTTCTATGCATATATTTTTTTCCTGACAACATATGTAAAGTCTTACATTTGTTTTATCTTACAAAAATAGGATCACACCATATACACTATTTCTCCTCAAGAACACTCTACGCAAAAACAAAAAAACTCTTCGATTAATATTCTCATATCTAACAATACAAATCTTCCAGTCAGGCAGACTGTGGTTTAATATCAGCTTTGCCATCTGCATGATCTTCAACAAATTTTAACCTCTCAGTTTCTTCACTTGTAAAATGAGATAAATAACATATATTGCACACCATATTCATCAAACACTTGGTGTGGTTCCTCATTCATTATAAGTGCTAAATTAATAGCTGCTATTATGGTAGGGAACAATATTGAATATACTGTGGACTTCCAGAAGAACAAACAAATCAGTCTTAGAAAAAATACAGCCAGAATGCTCCTTAGAAGCAAAGGTGGCGAGACTTCAGCTTGCTTAGTTTCAACACATCATCCAAAAAGACCAATAGTGAAAACAGGAGCCAACATGGCACTGTAGACAGAAGCACCGTGCCATTTCTCCATAGCAAAGACCCAAAAAACTAAGTAAAACAGAGACAAATGTCAATCCTGAAACCCTAAGCATTAAATGAAGAGATGAAGAACTCAGCCAAGCACCAAATGGAATAAGAAACTGACAGAGAACAGAGAGCAAGGAGAGTTATGAGCAGAGGTCCCCTGTCAACTAAGGCAGCATGGATCCACCATCTTGGACTCCTGTCAGAGACTGGCAGACAGGGAGTATGGGAAAGCAGATTCATGGAGCTCTCAGCAGGAGACAGAGAACCCTATAACCAGCAAGACACACTTTCCCACCCCCCCCACCCTGCCTCTCCCTGCTCAACCTTCACCACTTCCTGGCTGGCCAATCTGCTGCTTCCCAGCAGGCCAATTACTGGCTTCCTGAAGGGCAGATCCACTGCTTCCCAGCAGACCACAACCATGGAAAAGGAAGTGAAGGTTCTTTGCTGCTCGGATTCACCCCACCCGCACTGGTCAGCTTCTTCATTGTCATTTCTTTGTTGCTGGTGTTGCTTTTTTTGGCCTTTTTTGGTTTCTTCCCTGCCTCTCACCTCCTCCCCTACCTTTCTGTAGAACTTCTGACTCCTTGTGCCATCTTTGCTTCTTCTTGACACCGCTCAGCTGGGGAACCGCTTCCCTGTCTAAACTGCCATGTTGGTGGGATCCCTGGGGGCTTTTTTTTCTTTTCTTTTTAGTGTTTGTTTTCTTTCTTTTTTTTTTTTTATTTTTCTTCATTTCCTGGTTTCTCATCTCTTTCTACTTACATACTTTTCATGTCTCCTGAATACCTGGCACTGTGTATCATCTCCACCCCTTCTAGCCAGGCTGTACTGCAAGGCTTGGGAGCCACTTCCCTAGTCTGTGCAGCCACGCCAGTGGAATCCCTGGGGGAATTTTTTTCTCTTTGTTTTTCTTCATTTCTTGGTTTCTTGTCTCTCCAAGCCAATGACAATCTCCCTCAGCCCTTTTTTTTTTTTGCTCTTGTTTCTCTCTCCTCCCTCTCTTCTTGTCCATACCCAACCTAGCTCCACACATCAAAACCTCCCCCTTCCCCTCCCTCCTGCCTATCTTCACAGTGTGCTCAACATTGCATTCCCAAGCAGCACAGGCACAACCTACTGGAACCTGCCCTGCACTTAACCAATGGCTCACCTCGTTGGCCCCCATACGTGTAACAAACAACCCACTCCAGTCCTTCCCCTTCTGCTGGACCTGCCCTGCTGCACCATAGCTGAGTGACTGGCCCTGCCCATTGGACAAGGAGGTGAAAAATATCATACCCACAGATGAGCAAACAACAAAGAACACACAGTCCGCCTGCTCAGACATAACCAAATAAAAGAAAAAAGCAGGACAAAACAAAGAAATCTGCAATCAATAAATGAATAAAATAATTACTGAATGTCCTGAAAACGGCAGACAATATCAAAATTTTTTTTTTAAAAAAGGACACGATGGTTCCAGTAGGTGTCCAAAATAAAACACCAGATGACTTTCCAGTAGACGAAAAGGCACTAGAACTACCTGATAGGGAATTCAAATCTCTAATATTCAGAGCTATCCAAGAGTTAAAGCAAAAGCAGACAAAAATGAGGAAAAATAGACAAATTCATGGAAAAGGCAGACAAATTCATGGAAAATACAGACCAAAAAATGAAAGAATACAGGAAAATAATACAGGAACAAAATGCCAAAATAAATTCACAAGTAGAAATTATACAAAAACAACAATTAGAAATCCAAAAGATAAACAAGATTTCCGAAATGAACAGTGTCATAGAAGGGCTGAGGAGCAGGCTTGAAACTATGGAAGACAGGATCAGCAAAATTGAATACAAACACCTGGATACAACTCTGTTTGAGGAAAAATCAGAAAAAAGAAAGAAGAAAAATGAAGAGACACTGAAAATTATGTGGGAGTCAATAAGAAGCAAAAATTTTCGAGTGATCAGAGTACCAGAACAGGGGGAGAAAACAGAAAACACAGAGAGGATCATTGAAGAACTGCTGACAGAAAATGTCCCCAATATCATGAAAGATGAAAAGCTGACCACCCAAGAAGCTCAACAAACCCCATATACGATAGACCCCAAAAGAAAACCACCAAGGCATATCATAATCATACTCGCTAAAACTAAAGACAAAGAATCCTAAGAGCAGCTTGAGAAAGATAAAAAGTCACGTACAGAGGAGAAACAATAAGACTAAGCTCTAATTACTTGGCAGAAACCATGCTGGCAAGAAGGCAATGGGATGACATATATAAAACCTTGAAAGAAAAAAATTGCCAACCAAGAATACTATATCCTGCAAAACTGTCCTCCAAATATGATGGTGAAATTAGGTCATTTCCAGATAAACAGAAATTAAGGGAATATGTAAAAACTGAACCAAACTTACAAGACTTATTAAAGGGAGTACTTCCATTTGAGAACAGACAACACCAGATGACAGCATGAATCTAAGACACAGGATAGTACCAGCCAGATAACAACCTAGGAAATGAACTCTCAAGGACTATTCAAAACCAGGGAACCAGAGAGGTTAATCTGAAAATGACAACAACATCAGAACAATAAAAGAGGAAATAAATGGTGTAGGTATAGAACTTTGTAATGGAGAGGAAGGCAAGGCGATACCAAGTAATAATAGACTGGTTCAAACTTAGGAACATGAGGGTAAATTTCAAGCTAACCACAAAGAAAGTTAACAAACGTACTCATCAAAAAAAAAGAAGAAAAACATAAAGTCTCAGTAAAAATAAAATCTACAAAAATGAAAAAAAAAAATCCACAAACAAGAGGCATTCAGCACAGAAGAGGAAGCAGAACAAGGAAATCGTCAGCACCACAGTAAAAAGCACTACAAAATGAGAGCAATAAATACACACCTATCAATTACACTGAATGTAAATGGCCTAAATGCACCCATAAAGAGACAGAGAGTGACAGAATGGATAAAAAAACAGGGTACATCAATATGCTGTCTACAAGAGACACACTTTAGAAACAAAGACATCAATTTATTAAAAATCAAAGGATGGAAAACATATGTCAAGCAAACAGCCAGCAAAAAAGAGCAGGAATGGCAATACCAATCTCAGGTAAAATAGACTTTAAAACAAATTCCACCATAAAAGACAAAGAAGGGCACTATATCATGATTAAAGGGATGATCTAGCATGAAGACATGACCATAATAAATATCTACTCACCCAATAACTGGGTTCCAAAATACGTAAAACAAACTTTAACAGTGCTGAAAAGAGAAATTGACAGTTCCACTATAATAGTAGGAGACTTCAACACACCACTTTTGGTAAAGGACAGAACATCTAGAAAGAAACTCAGCAAAGATACAGAAGATCTAAAGGCCACAATCAGCCAACTTGAACTCATAGACAGATATAGAACACTGTACTCAACAGCTGCAAATTATACATTCTTTTCCAATGCACATGGAACATTCTCCAGAATAGACCACATATTAGGCCACAAAGCAACACTCAACAAAATCGAAACCACTGAGATAATACAAAGTATCAAGGTAGAAATTAACAACAGGAAGAGCAAGGAAAAATATCAATACATGGAAACTAAATAACACCCTGCTTAAAAACCACTGGGTAATACAAGAAATCAAAGATGGAATAAAAAATTCTGAGAATAAAATGAGAATGAAAACACATCATACCAAAACTTTGGGACAAAGCAAAGGCAGTGCTCGGAGGTCAGTTTATAGCAACAGATGCACACATTGAAAAAGAAGAAAGAAACAAAATCAAAACATTAGCTACACTACTCAAACAAACAGAAAGAGAATAGCAAAAGAAGCCTACGGCCACCAGAAGAAAAGAAATAATAAAGATCAGAGTAGAAATAAATGAAATAGAGAATAGAAGAACATTAGAAAGAATCAAGAAAACCAAAAGTGGGTCCTTTGAAAGGATCAACAAAATTGGCAAACCACTAGCCAAACTGACTAAAGAAAAACCAGAGAGGACACAAATAACCCAAATAAGAAATGAAATGGGGGACATTACAACAAACCTAACTGAAACAAAAGGAGCATAACAGAGTATTATGAAAAACTATACTCCAACATATTTGAAAATCTAGAGGAAATGGACAAATTTCTAGAAACACACTACCTACCCAAACTATCACAAATTGATGTTGAAAATCTGAACAGACCCATAACAAGAGAAGAGATTGAACAGGTAATTTTAAAAACTCCCAACAAAAAAAAACCCATGGCCCAGATGGCTTCACTGGAGAATTCTACCAAACATCCAGAGAAGAGTTTGCACCAGTACTATTCAAATTATTTCAGAACATAGAAAAGGAAGGGATACTTCCAAATTCATTCTATGAAGCCAGTATAACCCTGATACCCAAACCAGGCAAAGACACTACAAAAAAAAGGAAATTACAGATCAATATCTCTCATCAATATTGATGCAAAAATTCTCAACAAAATTCCAGCCAATAGAATTCAGCATCATATAAAAAATAATAATACACCATGACCAAGTAGGATTCATGCCAGGTATGCAAGGATGGTTCAACATTAGAAAATCAATCAACGCAATCCGCCACATAAATAAAAGAAAAGAATCACATGATCATCTCAATTGATGCAGAAAATGCATTTGATAAAGTCCAACACCAATTTCTGATAAAAACTCTCAATAAAATAGGTATAGAAGGGAAATTCCTCAACATAATAAAAAACATCTATACAAAACCAACAGCCAACATCATTCTTAATGGAGAGAAGCTGAAAACATTCCCTTGAAAACAGGAAAAAGACATGGATATCCTTTATCACTACTGTTATTTAACATTCTGCTGGAAGTCCTAGCTAGAGCAATAAGGCAAGAAAAAGAAAATAAAGGGCATCCAAATTGGCTGTGAAGAAGTAACACTGTCCCTATTTGCAGATGATATGATACTATATATAAAAAACCCAAAAGACTCCATGACAAAACTACTGGAACTGATAGAAAGATTCAGCAGAGTAGCAGGATAGAAGATAAACATACAAAAATCAATTGGATTCCTATACACCAACAAAGAGAATGACGAAAAAGAAATCAGGAAAACAATACCATTTATAATAGCCCCTAAAAAAATAAAATACTTAGGAATAAAGCTAATCAGAGATGTAAAAGACCTATACAAAGAAAAGTACAAAACACTACTGCAAGAAACCAGAAAAGATCTACATAAATGGAAAAACATACCATGCGCATGGATAGGTAGACTCAACAGTGTGAAAACCACAATTCTACCCAAAGCAATCTACAAATACAATGCAATCCCCATCCAAATACCAACAACATTCTTTAAAGAGATGGAAAAACTAATAACTTTATATGGAAAGGGAAGAGGCCCTAGATAAGTAAAGCATTATTGAAGAAGAAGAATAAAGTAGGAGGACTTGCACTACCTGACCTCAGAACCTACTATACATCTACAGTAGTCAAAACAGCCCGGTACTGGTACAACGACAGATACATTGACCAATGGAACAGAATCGAAAACCTAAATGTAAATTCATTGCCTGCAGTCACTTGATCTTCGACAAGGGCCCAAAGTCCACCAATTGAGGAAAAGACAGTATTTTGGTGTTAGCAAAATTGGATGTCCATCTGCAAAAAAAGAAACAGGACCCATGCCTCACACCATACACAAAAACTAGTTCAAAATGGATCAAAGACCTCAATATAAAACCAAAAACTACAAAGATCATAGAAGAAAAAATAGAATCAATGCTAGAGACCCTAATACACAGCATTAACAGGATACAAACCATAACTAACAACACACAAACTCCAGAATATAAGCTAGATAACTGAGATCTTCTAAAAATTAAACACTTAGGCTCATCAAAAGACTTCACCAAAAGAGTAAAAAGAGGACCTACAGCCTGGGAAAAAAATTTTGGCTGTTACAAATCTGACAAAGTCTTATCTCTAAAATCTACAGGAAAATCCAACACCTCTACAACAAAAAGACAAATAATCCAATTAAAAAATAGACTAAGGAAATGAACAGGCACTTCACCAAAGAAGACATTCAAGCTGCTAACAGACACATGAGGAAATGCTCGTGATCACTAGCCATTGGAGAAATTTCACATCAGCACCACAATGAGATACCATCTCACCCCGGAATTACTGGCACAAATCAAAAAAACAGGAAATAGCGAACGTTGGAGAGGCTGAAGAGAGACTGGAACTCTTATGCATTGCTGGTGGGAGTGCAAAATGGTACAACCATTTTGGAAAATGACATGGCGCTTCCTTAAAGCTAGAAATAGAAATACCATATGATCCAGCAATCCCACTCCTAGGAATATATCCTAGAGAAATAAGAGTCGTCACACGAATAGACATATGCACACCCATGTTCATTGCAGCATTGTTCACAATAGCAAAGAGATGAACACAACCTAGACGCCCATCAACAGATAAATGGATAAACAAACTGTGGTACATACACACAATGGAATACTACACAACAATAAAGAACAATGATGAATCTGCAAAGCATCTCACAACATGGATGAATCTGGAGGGCATTATGCTGAGTGAAACAAGTCAGTCACAAAAGGACAAATATTGTATGAGACCACTACTATAAAAACTCATGAAAAGATTTACACAAAAAAGAAACAATCTTCGATGGTTACGAGGGAGGGAAGAGGTGGAGGTGAAAAAACGCTAAATAGACAATAGATAAGTGAGAACTCTGGTGAAGGGTAAGACAGTACACAATACTGGGGAAGCCAGCACAACTTGTTCAGGGTAAGGTCATGGAAGCTCCATGGACAAATCCAAACTCCCTTAGGGACTGAATTGCTGGGCTGAGGGCTGTGGGCTGTGGGGATGGTGATCTTAGGAAACATCTAGCTCAATTGGCATAACATAGTTTATAAAGCAAATGTTCACATTCTACTTTGGTGAGTAGTGTCTGGGTTCTTAAAAGCCTGTGAGCGGCCATCTAAGATATTCCACTGGTCTCACCCCTTCAGGAGCAAGGGAAAATGAAGAAAACTAAAGACACAAGGAAAAGATTAGTCCAAAGGACTAATAGATCACAGCTACCATGGCCTCCACCAGACTGAGTCCAGTACAACTAGATGATGCCCGGCTATCACCACTGACTGCTCTGACAGGGATTACAATAGAGGGTCCCAGAGAGAGCTGGAGAAAAACATAGAACAAAATTCTAACTCAGAAAAAGACCAGACTTACTGGCCTGACAGAGACTGGAGAAACCCTGAGAGTACGGCCCCAGACACCCTTTTAGCTCGGTAATGAAGTCACTCCCGAGGTTCATCTTTTAGCCAAAGATTAGACAAACCCATAGGACAAAATGAGACTAAAGGGGCACACCAACCCAGGGTCAAGGACTAGAAGGCAGAAGGAGACAGGAAAGCTGGAAATATGGAACCGAAGGTTGAGAACGAAGAGTACTGACATGTCGTGCGGTTGTTAACCAAAGTCATAAAACAATATATGTACTATTTAATGAGAAGCTAGTTTGTTCCATAAACCTTCATCTAAAGTACCGTTTAAAAAAAAAAAGACCAATCGCTAGAAAAAGACATCATATTTGGTAAAGCAGAGAGTGAGCAAAAATGAGGGAAACCTTAATGAGATGAACTGATACAATAGCTGCATTAATGGACTCTGACAATCATGGAGATGGAGCAGGACCAGGCAACGTTTGGTTCTATTATACATTAAGGTCGTCAGGAGCCAGAGTTGACCCGTGGACAGCTAACAACAATTATAATAGTGGTGGTGATTGTCCACTTTATCTCTTGGGACTCCTGCTTAGTACAAAAGAGATATAAAAAAAAAAATTAGGGCTCCTACTCCCCTTCAAGTATCCCCCCAAAGGAATTAGCTTGTTTGAGCCTGGTACCAAGGGGATGTGACAGAACAGGACTGTTCTGAATCATCCACACCTCAGCTTTCCTCAGCTACCATCCCTCTGCCCTCCAGAAATCCTCCCATCACCAAGGCATTAGTAGGGTTTTCAGGAGAGAGCAGTCCGGAGTGTGTGAGGAAGCAGATAACCTGTATAAGAAATGAGATGGGTGCTATCACAACAGACCCACTCTCCAGAATAGGTAAGGGTAGCCAGGACCAGAGTTTACAAGAACTAGCTCTCCTTCGTTAAACCCGTTGTCCGAGGAATTCTATACACAACTCACAGGAAGGCTTGTCAGCTGCCCTCAAAGAATCCAAATCTGAGGGCAGATTCACCACGGAATCAAGGAGACACCCCTAATTTAAAGGAAAAGACGCTTTTCTCTTTCTAACTTTGTTCTACTTTTATTGCTTTCACTTCCTGTTCCTCTTTGGTGTGGAAAGAAGGGGGGCAGAAGAGAAAGTAAAGAGGGGAGCTGGGACACAGAAGAGAAAGATCACATGGCTTCGCACAGTGAGGTGAGGAAGGAGCAGTGGAGAAGCCCTATGTTGATCACTTCCTGTGTACCAGGAACTTTGCCGGTGCTTTAAAGCACTGCCTCTGATTCTGTGAGTTGGGTGTTATTTCCATTTTGGAGATGAGGAAGTAGTTCTAAGAGATCAATCACTAATTTTAATAGCTAATAGTTAGAGTGTTGTGATCATATGCCAGGCTGCTGCTAAACTCATTTAATTCTCACTATGATAATAGATACTATCATTTCTGCTTTGCAAATGATCTAAGACACAGAGAAGGAGAATCTGAAATTAGATCTGCAGCTCCCTTGACCATTGAGTCACCCTCTCTTTCAAATCAGGTTTTGAAAGCAAACTCGTTGCCGTCAAGTTGATGTCTTCATAGCGACCCTATAGGACAGAGTAGAACTGCCCCACAGAGTTTCCAAGGAGCACCTGGTGGATTCGAACTGCCGACCTTTTGGTTAGCAGCCGTAGCTCTTAACCACTACGCCACCAGGGTTGGGACTTTTATTTCCTGTGTGACTAATTTTCCCCAAGAAACTGCCTGCTCCCGCCCCTGCCCTTGCCATCATCTAGCACATCCTGGACTTTGAAGAAAAACCGAAAACTGTGGTGGACTCTAAAAGCCCACTCGTTCATCCACTCGTGCAGTCATCCACACATCCAGTCACTTCAGACTCACTGAGCATCTATGCCAAGTCAGGCTCTGCTCAGGTGCTGGGGACACAGAGAATAAATAGTCTGGTGGGCACAGGAGTCTACCACAGAAGTCATTTTCCCTCAGAATCTTAAAGGTATCGCTCCATTGCCTCCTTCTTGTTGTCACCGTGCTGTTGACAAGTCTGATGTTATTTAAGCATGATATTACAATGTTTTTTATTTATTATGTGTATTATTTTTTCAAATCATGACTAGGTTGTTAGGTCAAAAATATTTAGTAAGTTATATGAACCTAACTATTTAATAAATGGAACTATTAGGTGTTTCTTTTGGCCTAGGAGCACCTCAAAAAACTTTCTGAGACACAAAAGTCACCAGAACCAAAAAAGTCTGGGAACCTCTGCTCTAGAATAAATTCCTATAATAGCATATGCTGGGTCAAAGGTAGGCGTTTGACTTGTTTATACATAAATCCAAATTGACTTCCAGAGGCTTTAATTTCTAATCTAAGTAACAGAGTAAAAGATAGTTTAAAAGCAACATGGATGCAGAGGCTCCAAATGTCTGCTTTCTTTCTCCTGGGAGTAAAGGAAAACAAGAACTTTTTTTGGCATTTTACCCATTTCCAGTTATATACACCTATGCAGATTATTATTATTATTATTTTAAAAATTCTGTGGGGTTTTGAGGGTTTGTTGAAAAGCATTGGGAGGAAATATACCAAAATGTCAACAGTGTTTCTTTCTGGAGAATAGGCTTTCCAGTAATTACGGTTTTCGTATATAGAACTTCCTGTACTATCTCATTTGTTGTTGTTGCTGTTGTTATAATGATCATATTCAACTTTTTTAATCAGAAAGAAAAATCTTGGAAAAAAAGCCCTGAATATTTTGTATTAAATTTGTACCCAAACTCCATCAATAAGAGCTAAGAACACGGTACTAAAATATCTACCTCCTGTCATCCTCCTTTTGAGAAATGAAACCCCTGGTCATAAAAATAGCCCTGGCTTGCAATTAGAAGGGAGAGATTTCTTTTTTTTTTTTAAAGGAAAAGCAGAAGGAAAACTTCCTGTTAACAAGTCTAAATTGAGACAAATGTCTGAGGGACTGAAAGATAAAGACAGCCTAGGTCCCGCTCCCCCAAGTTCCTCCATTCTGAGGGGTTAGGAGGGGACTGAGGGCTTTACTCAAAGTGCTGATTTTAGATGTGGCTGCAGATTAATTTTAGAAGGTCCTGACATTCTAACTGAGTCATCCTGAGCTGGCCTGATTGGAACTCACCAGGCGCACCCGTTCGAGTTGGCCGTCTCCTCAAGTGTCCCAGGCTTCTGAGGTTCTGTCAGCTCAGGACTGAGAGGCCTGTTCCCACTACAAACACCATCTCACAAACAGGGAGGACCTAGGCCACCTGGGCCACCTCAAAACACACAAAGGGTCCTGGCAGCTCTGTCCACGGGGTGACTTAAAGACAGCAAGTATGATCACACCGAAAAAGCAGACTCTAGCCCTTTCCATTACACCGGCATCTATAAAGCACCTACTGTATGCAAACTGTGGAGCCCTGGTGGTGCAGTGGTTAAGAGCTCAGGCTGCTAAACAAAACGTTGGCAGTTCAAACCCACCAGCTGCTACCTGGAAACCCTATGGGGCAGTTCTACTCTGTCCTATAGGGTCACTATGAGTCGGAATCGACTTGATGGCAACTAGTTTGTTTGGTTTTTTGTAGGCAAACACAGGACAATAATTCTCAAACTTAATCATTATATCCACTAGGGAGTTTATTGCAAATACAAATTCAGGTTTAGCCCCAGACACGCTAATTCAGTACATTCAGAGAGGGGCCTCTGGGTGTTGTCAGCTCTGCCAGGTCTGGGAACCACTGCTGTGGGGACAGAGATGAGTGACCTACAGCCCCCACCCCTAAGGAGTTCACACTCAGCTAGGAACCGTTCGCTGTGGCCTGAGGGAATGAATGGTTATGCTGAATGACCAGTCTGGGCACGTGTTCCTCTCATGGGGCCAGGCTGGGATTCCATCAGAAACACCTGGGCTGAGAGCAGGAATGGGGTGGCGCCAATGTTATGGCAAAAAGGAATGGCAGGCAAAATATATCAAACGCCATCCTCAGTCTGATATCCAAGCTGCTCATCATCCCAAAAAGTGTTAGCATCAGAGTCCAATAGCACCCTGGAAGGGACATTCCTTGTGTTTCTACCCAGTACTGCCTCCCATTTCTCGAAAACAGGCACCTTCTTCTTTGGAGGATATGTCCCCACCCCCTGTAGCCATGTAGTCTGGCCCACTTTCCCGGCCTCAGGCAAGCCCTGGACCCAGGCCAAGACAATCAGAGCCCTCCCCGGTAACTTTCTGACCTGGGAGCCAGGAGGAAAGGCCATTCCGCTTAGGTGGCAAAGATCTGAGGAGGTAAGCCTGGGAGCTGCCAGCAGCCATGCCTGGCACTGCATGGAAGAAGTCAGTTGGCCATCGGAGAGAATAAATGCAACATTCAAAGAGAAGCAGAGGCAGGGAGAAGAGGCCTTCCCCAGCACTGGGTCCCTGGTTCCATCATCCCAGCTGCTAGCCCAGCCTTCCCCTTGAGATAGGTCAACAAATTCTCTTTCTGCCTAAGCAAGTTGGTGTTGGGTTTCTGTAACTAATGCTCAGGCTATATATCAGTTTATCTAGATAGAGGACAACAACTAGGCTGAAAAGGGAACGCGGGGCCAAACCTTCCCTCACAGCCCATAGACCTCCTCAAACAGCACTGTTCTATCAACATAACTCAGGTTTAGTCCCTCTAGAAATTCAGCCAGGGAAGTTTTGGTTAAATCAAGATATGCTTCCTGGAGGAGAGGAGCTTGAGGCTGGATTTTGATGGGAGGAGCTGGGGGCTCTCTTGAATCCGGGGAAGGCTGTAAATCCTCCTGACTCCACGGGAAGATCCGCGGAGGCACACATACTGTACTCTCCTATTCTTAGCCGCCTGCCACGGCTCAGGAAGGGCTCGAGATCGCAGTGGTTGTATGTCCTGTGGAAAAGATGAGCTGGCCCCTCAGCTGTGCTGCCCTGCTTAGCTCAGAGCCCTCTAGTGCCGCCTCACGTTGCAGCCAGGGATTAAAGCCGGGGTCCAGGAGCTATCCTGAAAGTGCCTGAATTGGAAGTGCGTCCCGGTTGCATGTCTCTTAGAGCCCATGGATGAAACGATACGTCCCGACAGCCTGGTAGGGCCGCTCCCCACAGGCTGCACAACTTAACCCTCATCACGGCAGCTTGCCTGGGCTCGACTGGCGCAAAGCTCATGTCCCTCCCAGCATGGGTTACAGCAGCTGGCAAAGATCCCCAGATGTCTCTGCTGGAAGGTCTGGGGAATATGGATCGACACAAGGGCAGGGTTTCCTGGAATCTCAAGTTTTCTCCTAAAAATCCTCAGACATATTTTTGATAGCTTTATTTAAATATGGAAACCCTGGTGGTTTAGTGGTTAAGAGCTACGGCTGCTAACAAAAAGGTCGCCAGTTCGAATCCACCAGGCGCACTCCTTGGAAACCCTATTGGGCAGTTCTACTCTGTCCTACAGTGTCGCTATGAGTGGGAATGAACTCCATAATAACGGGTTTTTGGTTTGGGTTTTACTGAAATATAATTCCCATACCATACAATTCACACGTTTAAAGTGTACAATTTGATGATGTGTAGTATATTCTCAGTTGTGAAGCTGTTACTACAATCAATTTTAAAACATTTTCATTACCCCAAAAAGAAATTGCTTATCCTTTAGCTTATCACCCCTCAATTGCCCCAACCCCTACAACCCTAGGCAACCACTAATCTAATTTCTGTCTCAACAGATTTGTCTATTCTAGATATTTAATATAAATGGAATCATGCACTATGTGGTCTTTTGTGACTGGCTTCTTTCACTTAGCATGGTATTTACAAGGTTCACTCATGTTGTAGCATGTATCAGTACTTCATTCCTTATAAAGGCCGAATAATATTCCATTGTATGTACTACTTTTTTTTAAATCCATTCATCAGTTGATGGACACTTGGGTTATTTCCATATTTTGTCTATTATGAATAATAGTGCTACGAACATTCAAGAACAAGCTAAGAGTGGAATTACAGGCTCATATGACAACTCTATGTTTAACTTTCTGATGAACTGCCAGACTGTTCCAAAGTGGCTACACCATGTTACGGCCGCACCATTTTACATTCCCACCAGCAGTGTATGAGTGTTCTAATTTCTCTACATCCTCCTCAACACTGCTTATCTCTGTCTTTTTAATACAACCATCTGTAGTGGCTTGAACTATGTCGCCCCAAAAATATGTGTATCAATTTGAAAGGGCCATGATTCCCAGTATTGTGTGGTTGTCCTCCATTTCGTGATTGTAATTTTATGTTAAAGAGGATTAGCGTGGGATTGTAACATGCTTACTAAGGTAACATCCCTGATCCAATGTAAAGGGAGTTTCCCTGGGCTGTGGCCTGTACCACCTTTTATCTTAAAAGAGATAAAAGGAAAGAGAAACAAGCAGAGACGGGGGTACCTCATACCACCAAGAAAGCAGTGCAGGGAGCAGAGCTCATCCTTTGGACCCCGAGTCCCTGCACAGAGAAGCTCCTAGTCCAGGAAGATTCACGAGAAGGCTGACAGAGAGAGAAGTCCTTCCCCTGGAGCTGACACCCTGAATTTGGACTTTTAGCCTACTTTACTGTGAAGAAATAAATTTCTCTTTGTTAAAGCCATCCATTTGTGGTATTTCCACTATAGCAGCACTAGATAACTAAGACACCATCCTAAGTGGGTATAAAGTGGCATCTCGTTGTGGTTTTGATTTTTATTTCCCGGATGACTAATGATGTCAAGCATTTTTCATGTGCTTATTGGCCATTTGCGTATCTTCTTTGGAGAAATGTCTATTCAGATCTTTTGTCCATTTTTTTGTTATCGAGTTGGAAACCCTGGTGGCATAGTGGTTAAGAGCTACAGCTGCTAACCAAAAAGTCGTTAGTTCAAATCCACCAGGCACTCTTTGGAAACCCTATGGGGCAGTTCTACTCTGTCCTATAGGGTCTGCTATGAGTCGGAATCAACTCAAGGGCAACAGGTTTGGTTTTTTTGGTTTTATTATTGAGCCGTAAGAGTACTTTATATATTTGAGATAAAAGTCTCTTATCAATTTTTAAATTGCAAATATTTTCTTCCACTCTGTGAATTGTCTTTTTTTACTTTCTTGATAGTATCCTTTGAAGCACAGAAGTTTTTTATTTTAATTTTGATGAAGCGCAACTAATCTAATTTTTTCTTTTCTTTTCTTGCTTGCACTTTTGGTGTTATAGTTCAGAAACAAATGTCAAATCCATGGTCACAATTTACCCTTAGGTTTTCATTTAAAAGCTTTAGGAGGCAGGGCCAAGATGGTGGAGTAATCAGATGCTTCCAGTGGACCTTCTTAAAACAGACAAGAAAAAACAAGTGATTCAATTATATATGGCAATCTGGGAGCCCTGAACATCAAAGGCAGAGTTGAGGAACCAGACTGAGTGGCAGGGGGAAGGAGAGATGGTTCAGAAGCAGCGAGCAGTTGCCAGACCTAACCCAGTGAGAGCCTGAGTCTTTCAGACCTGATCAGCTCAAGGGTGAGCAGTGAGGCAGGCAAGCAGTGGTGCTCAGGAGGCATGTTTTCTGCACCAGGAGAGACCGAGCACCAGAGCGTCTACACAACCACCCAGAACCAGTGAGAAGCAGCCCACATCGGTGAAAGATAAGTAATTGTATGCGGCCTACCGCATGGATCAAAAACACCCCCTTAGGGAAAAACCTCTCTCCCATTTACCTCCGCGCTCCCTGCTCTGCACTGGGTCCCAGACCAGCTTCAGCAATTGCTGAGTCCCCTGGGCCAGAAGTAGAATTTGTCACAAGCCGAGAGCCATTCTCCCTGCCTTGGAGAGTGAACAAATTAACAAACAGGGGAAAAAATAAACTGCCGGCTCCCCTAAGCCAGGAAACCAGGGTAGGCACAGCTCCTTTGCCTAGGCACAGGCATAAGGGATCCACGAACTCTGAGTGCCTTTCCCCCTCCAGAGACTTGTGTGGGCCCATCTCAACAGCATAGGCCCTCATTACTGCAGTACAACAGGGTATATACTGGAACTCTAACTTCAACTGTTTCAGCTGTGAAGTGGCAGGTTCTTGGCATTTGACACTGCTCTGCCTATTAAGCGGGGTCTTCACCTACCCACATGAGGGGCCTGAGGACTGCTGGCTCCACCCACGCCACCTAGCCACCTGCAATAGGGGCCCATGAATAAGAGATGCCCCCCAGTCCTTATAGACAACAGCATCAGGTGCTCATAGTCTAGCTGAAAAACCCACCCACCTACACACTGTAGGGAACAGGGACACACCCTCCCCCTGGACAGTCGGGGGCAGCCGTCAGCCCCATGTCTTGCTCAGAGTGTGTCCTCCTGCTGCAGCCAGATGCCTGTGTCTACACCAATCACCCATGCCTGTCTAAGACTGTAAGTGAGAGCCTACACCACACACTTGGTGGCTGTCTACCTGGGCACCTGAGCTGAATCCATATAGAAGGAGTGGGTGGACTCCTGAGCTCACATACCTAGTAACAGATACAACCACCTAGTAACAGGACATTAGAGCTTCAAAGGTGCCAATAATCAAACTAGCTCATACAAGTAGCTTATTTGGGAATATCAAAACAAAACAAGAAGCTAGGACACAATAAGCAAACATAAAATAAATAAGTATAATAACTTATGGATAGCACAGAGACAACAGTCAATATCAAATCACATAAAGAGGCAATCCATGATGGCTGCAGCAAGCTCCCAAAGTAAAGAATCTAGAAATTTTCCAGAGGAGAGAAATTTCTTGGAATTACCAGAAGTAGATTACAAAAGATTAATATACAGAACTCTTCAAGAAATTAGGAAGGAGATTAAGCAAAACATAGAATATGCAATAGAGGAAATTAAAAAGATTAGAGATGAGCATAATGGCAAATTTAACAAGCTGTGAGAATCCGTAGAGAGACAGAAATCAGAAATCCAGAAGATTAACAATAAAATTTCAGAATTAGACAACTCAGTAGAAAGTCATAGGAGCAGAATTAAGGCAATGGAAGTCAGAATTAGTGAGACTGAAGATAAAGCACTTGACACCAACTTATTTGAGGAAAAATCAGATAAACAGATTTTTAAAAACATGAAGAAATCCTAAGAATTATGTGGGACTCTATCAAGAGGAATAACCTACAAGTGACTGGAGTACCAGAACAGCGGGGGATAACAGAAAGTTCAGAGAGAATTGTTGAAGATTTGTTGGCAGAAAACTTCCTTGATATCGTGGAAGATGGGAAGATACCTATCCAAGATGTTTATCAAACCCCACATAAGGTAGATCCCTAAAGAAAGTCACCAAGACATATTATAATCAAATTTTCCAAAACCAAAGACAAAGAGAGTATTTTAAGAGCGGCTAGGGATAAACAAAAAGTCATCTACAAAGGAGAGTCAATAAGAATAAGCTCGCACTACTCAGCAGAAACCATGCAGGCAAGAAGCAATGGATGACATATATAAAGACTTGGAGGAGAAAAACCGCCAGCCAAGAATTATATATCCATCAAAACAGTCTCTCAAATATGATGGTGAAATTAGGGCATTTCCAGATAAACAGAAGTTTAGGGAATTTGCAAAAACCAAACCAAAATTACAAGAAATACTAAAAGGAGTCCTTTGGTTAGAAAATCAGTAACATCAGATAGCAACCCAAGACTAGAACACAAGACAGAGCAACCAGATATCAACCCAGAGAGGGAAGTCACAAAAGTAAATCTAAGCTAAAACACTGAAAATAGGGAAACAGATATCAATATGTAAAAGATGACAACATTAAAACCAAAACAAGGGACTTGAAAAATGTAGACATAGATTTTTCATATGGACAGGAACTCAAGGCGATATAAAGAAATAAAAGACTGGTATAAACTTAGAAATATAAGGGTAAATATTAAGGTAACCAAAAAGGAAACTAACAACCCTACAAGTCAAAATAAAAAACTAGAAAAATATAAAGACTCAGAGAACACAAAATCAACAAAAATGAAAACGATGAAAAGAAAATACAGAAAGAAAAATGACTCAGCCCAGAAAAATTGAGGGGAACAGAGAAACTGTGAACAACACACAAAAAAAGACATTAAAATGACAGCACTAAACTCATACCTATCAACAATTACGCTGAGTGTAAATGGACTAAATGTGCCAATAAAGAGACATAGAGTGGCAGATTGGATAAAAAAACATGATCTGTCTATATGTTGCCTACAAGAGATGCACCTTAGACTTAAAGACACAGACAAACTAAAGCTCAAAGGATGGAAAAAAATACATCAAACAAACAACACTCAAAAAAGAGCAGGAGTGGCAATATTAATCTCTGACAAAATAGACTTTAAAGTAAAATCCACCGCAAAGGACAAGGAGGGACACTATATAATGATTAAAGGGTAAATACACCAGGAGGACATAACTATAATAAATATTTATGCACCCAATGACAGGGCTCCAAAATACATAAAACAAACTCTAACAGCACTGAAAAAAAAGATAGACAGCTCCGCAATAGTAGTAGGAGACTGCAACACAGCACTTTTGGTGAAGCAGAGAACATCCAGAAAGAAGCTCAGCAAAGACACGGAAGAGCTAAATGCTACAGTATACCAACTTGATCTCAGAGACATATAATGAACACTCCACCAAACTGCAGCCAGGTACACTTTCTTTTCCAACACACATGGAACATTCTCCAGAATAGACCACATATTAGGCAATAAAGCAAACCTTAACAAAATCCAAAGCATCGAAATATTACAAAGCATCTTTTCTGACCTTAAAGCCATAAAAGTAGAAATCAACAACAGAAAAAGCAAGGAAAAAAAATCAAATACTTGGAAACTGAACAACACCTTGTTCAAAAACTACTGGGTTGTAGAAGAAATTAAGGACGGAATGAAGAAATTCATGGAATCAAACGAGAATGAAAACCCATCCTACCAGAGCCTTTAGGACACAGAAAAAGCAGTGCTCAGAGGTCAGTTTGTAGCAATAAATGCACACATCCAAAAAGAAGAAAGGGCCATAATCAAAACATTAACCCTACAACTGGAACAAGTAGACAGAGCAGCAAAAGAAGCCCTCAGGTGCCAAAAGAAAGGAAAGAATAAGAATTAGAGCAGAATTAAATGAAATAGAGAATAGAAAA
>NW_004444115.1:605142-612421 GCF_000243295.1 Trichechus manatus latirostris
GCCCATGTCTTAGTTATCTAGTGCTGCTATAACAGAAATACCACAAGTGGATGGTTTTAACAAAGAGAAGTTTATTTCCTTATAGTAAAGTAGGATAAAAGTCCAAACTCAGCGTGTCAGCTCCAGGGGAAGACTTTCTCTCTCTCGGCCTTCTCATCAGTGTTTCCCCAGACTAGGAGCTTCTCAGCACAGGGACCCTGGTCCAAAGGATGCGCTCTGCTCCCGGCCCTGCTTTCTTGATGGTATGAGGTCCCCTGTCTCACTGCTCACTTCTGTCTTTTATATCTCAAGAGATTGCTTCAGGACACAATCTAGTCTTGTAGATTGAGTCTTGCCTTACTAACACAACTGCCACCCATCCTCCTTCATTAACATCATAGAGGCAGGTTTACAAAATATAGGAAAATCACACAGTACCAGGAATCATGGCCCAGCCAAACTGACACACACATTTTTGGGGAGACATAATTCAATCCATGACAGCCCAGAACTAAAACAATTTCCGAGGCCAACTCTTCAGACAGGGATTGGACTGGACTGTGGGACATAAAGCGATACTCGTGAGGAATGTGCCTCTTAGCTCAAGTAGATACAAGAGAATAAACAGGCAGCTTCTATCCGGAGGTGAGATGGGAAGGCAGAGAGAGTTAGGAGCTGGTTGAATGGCATGGGGAATCGGGGTGGAAAGAAGGAGTGTGCTGTCAGTACGGAGAGAGCAATTAGAGTCACATAACAATGTATGTATAAATTTTTGTATGGGAAAAAATAAAAGTATGTTCACAAAAAAATAAAAATAAAAGCTTTATAGTTTTAGCTCTTACACGTTTAGATCTTTAAACTATTTTAAGTTAATTTTTCTGTTTTTTGCATATGGTGTGAGGCAGGGGTACAGCTTCTTTCTTTTTTTGAAAGAATTGTCATTACTACAATTCTATCTACATATCCCAGCACAATTTGTTGAAAAGACTATTCTTTACCCCATTGAATGGCCTTGGCATACTTGTGAAAAAAATCAATCAACCATAGATACTTGGGTTTATATCTGGGCTTTCAATTCTATTCCATTGATTTATAGTCTGTTCTTATGACAGTACTACACTGTTTTGATTACTGTAGCTTTGTAAGTTATCTTTGAAACTGGGACTGTGAGTCTTCCAACTTTTTCTTCTTTTTCAAGATTGTTTTGGCTATTCTGGATCCCTTCCATAAAAATTTAAGTATCAGTTTGTTAATCTCTACAAAAAGCTCATTCAGATTCAAACAAGACTTACACTGTATTTGTAGATAAATTTAGGATGATGTAAACAGTTAACACTCTTGGCAGCTAACTGAAAGGCTGGAAGTTTGAATCCACCCAGAGGCACGTTGAAAGAAAGACCTGGTGATCTACTTACAAAAAATCAGCCATTGAAAGCCCTATGGAGTACAGTTCTACTCCAGCACAAATGGGGTCAATATGAGTCATAATCAACTCAACGGCAACTGGTCTATATATATAATAAAACATTTCCCATTTCAACCATTTTTACATGTAAATATTATGCTGAATGAAATGTCAGGCACAGAAGAACAAATGTTGTATGGTCCCACTTACATGAAATATCTAGAATGAGCAAATGTATAGAGACCAAAGTTTATTAGTGGTTACCAGGGTGGATAGAAGGGGCATATGGGAGGGATATTGCTTAAGAGGTACTGAGTTTCTGTTAAGGGTGCTGAAAAAAATCTGGAAATAGTGGCGATGGTTGCCCAACATGATGAACATAATCAAGGTCACTAAATTATACATTGAAAAAATGTTGAATTGGCAAATGTTTTGTTATATGTATTTTTATCACAATAACCACCACCATCAGTTGTCATGGAGTCAATTCGGACCATAGTGACCCCATACGTGTCAGAGTAGAACTGTACTCCATAGGGTTTTCATGTTGATCTTTCAGAAGTAGATCACCAGGCCTTTCTTCCAAGGTGCCTCTGGGTGAAATTGAGCTTCCAACCTTCCAGTTACCAGACTAGCCTGTTAACTATTTACACCACCCAAGAACTACTACAATAAAACAATTTTTATAAAATCAACACAGTTCTTCTACCAGTCATTTTAAGTGCATGGTCATTAACTGTGGTTAAAGTACCACAATTTTCTTGGCCACTGTAATGGACATTTGATATTTTGGGGTTAACAAGGGGTTACCATAGATGAAGAGGCAGTCATTCGAACAGAATGAGGGGATATTGCATGGTTTAAAATCAGGAAAAGTGTGCTTCAGGGTTGTATCTTTTCACCATACTTCTTCAATCTGTATGCTGAGCAAATAATCCAAGAAGCTGGACTATATGAAGAAGAATGCGGCATTAGGATTGGAGGAAGACTAATTAACAACCTGTGATATGCAGATAACACAAGCTTGCTTGCTGAAAGTGAAGAGGACTTGAAGCACTTACTGATGAAAATCAAAGACTACAGCCTTCAGTATGGATTATACCTCAACATGAAGAAAACAAAAATCCTCCCAACTGGACCAATAAGCAAAGTCATGATAAACTGAGAAAAGACTGAAGTTGTCAAGGATTTCACTTTACTTGGATCCACAATCAATGACCATGAAAGCAGCAGTCAAAAAATCAAACAACATATTGCATTGGGCAAATGTGCTGCAAAAGACATCTTTAAAGTGTTAAAAAGCAAAGACGTCATTTTGAGGACTAAGCTGCACCTGACCCAAGCCATGGTATTTTCAATCACATCATATGCATGCGAAAGCTGGACAATGAATAAAGAAGACCAAAGAAGAATTGATAGCTTTGAATTGTGGTGTTGGTGAAGAATACTGAATATACCTGGACTGCCAGAAGAACAAACAAATCTGTCTTAGAACAAGCATGTTCCTTAGAACATGAATGTTCCTTAGAAACAAGGATGGCAAGACTTCGTCTCACATATTTTGGACATGTTATCAGGAGAAGTCAGTTCCTGGAGAAGTACTTCATGTTTGGTAAAGTGGAGGGTCAGCAAAAAAGAGGAAGACCCTCAACAAGATGGATTGACACAGTGGCTGCAACTATGGGCTCGAACATAGCAACAATTGTGAGGATGGTGCAGGACCACACAGTGTTTCGTTGTATTGTACATGGGGTTGCTATGAGTTGGAACTGACTCGAGGGCACCTAACAACAACAACAACAGCTAAGGGAGCTCTTTTCCTATTTTCTGGGCATCTTGCCTTACTGGGTGAAAGCCAGGCTTTGCCTCCCGTAGTGTGGCTGAAGGAGGCTGAGCACTCTCTCTGCTCACTCCTTGGTAACCAGGAAGAAGTCCCATGGCCTAGGCTGAAAGTGAAGAGGACTTGAAGCACTTACTGATGAAAATCAAAGACTACAGCCTTCAGTATGGATTATACTTCAACATAAAGAAAACAAACATCCTCACAACTGGACCAATAAGCAACATCATGATAAACAGAGAAAAGATTGAAGTTGTCAAGGATTTCATTTTACTTGGATCCACAATCAACGACCATGGAAGCAGCAGTCAAAACATCAAATGGCATATTGCATTGGGCAAATGTGCTGCAAAAGACCTCTTTAAAGCGTTAAAAAGCAAAGGGCCAAGGGCCCAACCAGGTCAGCCGACTTCTGGCCCGCAGACACTGTGAGATTGTAAGTGTGGGCAGTTTTAGGTGGTTACCTTTTGAGTTAATTCGTTATGCCCTAACAGCTAACCAATATAGAGATATTCTTTATTTTGATCTTCACACCAGAGATATTTCTTTTTTAATTTTTCCACTGTCAAATTAATACATGCACATTAACAAAATTTTATAATGAAAGTAAAGAGGAGAAAAAATTCAAACCACCAATTCTGTCACCATCCAAATACCATCATGTTACTAGTTTGATCCATTTCCTTTCAATATTTTCTTCCATTTAGAGGGTTTTTTTTTTTTTTGAACTAATTGCATTTAGTATATATAACTTTTTTCCTTTTTTTTTTTTTTTTTACTCAACATTTTTGGGTTTCAATATTCATTTTTATCAATTTCATACTGAATGCACACACGCAGTGTTCCGGATCAGAGACAGATTTCTCATCAATTACCTTACAGGAAATTGTAATCATGAGGTCCCTTCCTGCTCCAGTCCTTACCCCCAGGGTGACTCAATGAAAACCTGAGGGAAAAACCTGCATAGTGAGGGTTGCAGAACAATTGGTTTGTGACCCTTTATACACAGGAGGGGGCAGCTGGCCCCTCCTCTCCAGAAAGGAGGGAGGAAATATTTCTTCCTTGGAGATTGTATAGAAAGCACTCAGATCCTCATACTAACTTTCTGGAATGTCAGTAAATCTCTCTAGAGCCCCAGTGGTTCAGTGGTTAAGTGCTATGGCTGCTGACCAAAAGGTCAGCAGTTTAAATCCACCAGCTGCTCCTTGGAAACCCTACGGGGCAGTTCTACTCTGTCCTATAGGGTCACTGTGAGTCAGAACTGATTCGAGGGCAATGGGTTTGTTTGTTTTTTTGGTTAGGGCTCAATAAGCTCTGTGTGTTTGGATTTACAACCTAGAGACATCTCCAAGTTCCCAGGCCTCTTTCCTCTTAAAAGGCAAACAGGAATCTCCAGAGTTAGGGAAACTTCTCTGGAGTTTTCTCACTATCCGTACACCTGCAAATTAATTTTTTTCTTTCATTATTTATTTTGTTGTTATTGTTGAGAATGTACACCAGTTTAACAGTTTCTACATGTACAAGTCAGTGTTCTTCTAGTTGTGCAACCATTTTCACCCTCCTTTTTTGAGTTGTTCCTCCCCCATTAACATAAACTCACTGCCCACTAAGGTTTCTGTCTCTTCTTTCCAGTTGCTATTGTCGATTTGATCACATATAAATAGTTCTTAAAAGAGCACAATGCTCAAGGCAGACATTTGTTACTAGTTAAGCTCAACTAGTGTTTGGTTTTAAGAAGGCTTCAGGGGATATTTTTGGTTTAAAGTTTAAAGATTATCTCAGAGAAATAGTTTCAGGGGTTCTTCCAGCTTCCATGGCTCCAGAAAGTCTGGAATTAATGAGACTTTGAAATTCTGTTCTGTGTTTTCCCGCTTCTAATCAGTATTCTTCTATAGAATCTTTGATCAAAATGTTCAGTAATGGTAGCCAGACACCATCTGGTTCTTCTGGTTTCATGGCAAAAGAGACAGTTGTTCAGGGAGGAAATTAGCCACACTTTCCAATTCCTCCTCTTATTCCTGACTCACCTTCTTACTGTATTGCCCCAGACAAATAAAAACCAATTATTGTGCCTTGGATGGCCATTTGCAAGCTTTTAAGACCCCAGGAACTACACATTGAACTACAAGGTAGAACAGAAGCACTAAACACGTAGTTAGGTCAATTAAATCAAGAAATCATGACCCTAAATCCCCAAACCAAAAAACCAAATCCCATGAGGTGTTTGGTTGTACATAAGCAGCCTCAGCAGCTGCTCCTTTTTTTTTTTTTTTTGTTTTTTTGTTTTTTTGTCATTGTTGTAAATATATCTATCAGGGAACTTTTGCCAGTTCAACTTTTTACGGGAGTACAACTTATTGTCAATTTTTCATACTGTGATGGCTTGCATGTTGCTGTGATACTGGAAGTTTTGCCACCAGTATTTCAAATACCAGCAGGGTCACCCTGGGTGGACTGGTTTCAGCAGAGCTTCCAGACTAAGACAAACTAGGAAGAAGGACCTGGCAGTCTACTTCTGAAAAAATTGGCCAGTGAAAACCTTATGAATAGCAGAGAACATTGTCTGATATAGTACTGGAAGATGAGTGAGTCCCTCAGGTTGGAAGTCACTAAAAATACGAAGAGCTGATTCCTCAAAGTAAAGTCGACCTTAATGATGTTAATGGAGTCAAACTTTTGGGACCTTAATTTGCTGATGTGGCCGAACTCAAAATGAGAAGAAACAGCTGCAAACATCCATTAATAATCAGAACGTAGAAGATACGAAGCATGAATCTAGGAAAATTGGAAGTCATCAAAAATGAAATGGAATGAGTAAACATCGATATTCTAGGCAGTAGTCAGCTGAAACGGACTGGTATTGGCCATTTTGAATCAGATAATCATATGGTCTACTATGCCATAGTCCTCCAGGACATCATGCTTTGTAAAGCATTTCAGGAGACAGCATATGATCAAGAACTAATGGTATTGAAGAAAGAAGTTCAAGCTGCACTAAAGAGATTGGCAAAAAAACAAGGCTCCAGGAATTTACGGAATATCAATTGAGATGTTTCAACAAATGGATGCAATGCTGGAGGTGCTCACTGGTCTATGCCAGGAAATTTGGAAGACAGCTATCTGGACAATCGACTGGAAGAGATCTGTATCTGTACCCATTCTGCAGAAAGGTGATACAACAGAATGCAGAAATTATTAAGCAATATCAGTAATATCACGGACCAGTAAAAATTTTGCTGAAGATCATTCAAAAGCGGTTGCAGCAGTACTTCAGTAGGGAACTGCCAGAAATTCCAGCTGAATTCAGAAGAGGATGTGAAACAAGGGGTATCATTGCTGATGTCAGATCGATCTTGGTTGAAAGCAGAGAATACCAAAAATGTTTACCTCTGCTTTATTGACTCTGCAAAGGCATTCAACTGTGAGGATCATAACAAATTATGGATAACTTTGTGAAGAATGGGAATTCCAGAACACTAAATTGTGCTCATGAGGAACCTGTAAATACACCAAGAGGCACCTAACAACAACAATTTTTTTCTCTTAGATGCTATTGTAAATGGAATAGTTTTCCTCATTTCCCATTCAGATTTCTCATTGCTGGCATATAGAAATACAAATGATTTTTGTTTGTTGACCTTGGGCCCTGCAACTTTGCTATATTCCTCCATTAGCTCTAGAAGTTTTCTTGTGAGCTCATTGGGATTTTCTAGATATATAGGATCATGTCTTCTGCAAATAGAGATAATTTTACTTCTTCATTTCTAATCTGGATATATTTTATTTCTTTGTCTTGTCTTATTGCTCTATCTAGGACTTCTAATACAATATTGAATAGAAGTGGTGAGAGCAGGCACCCTTGTTCTTGTTTCCGATTTCCAGGGGAAAGCTCTCAGCCTTTCTCTATTAACTATAATCTTGCTTTTAATGAGATGGAGAAACAAATCACCAACTTCACATGGAAAGGGAAGAGGCTCTGAATAAGTAAAACATTACTCAAGAAGAACAAAGTGGGAGACCTCACACTACCTGATTTTAGAACCTATTATACTGCC
>NW_004444115.1:621977-623606 GCF_000243295.1 Trichechus manatus latirostris
GAGAGCTGCCGCTAATACTTGTGCCTTATGAGTTTCTGTGCCAACATTTTGACATGCTGTAATCATTTCAGCTAAATTAAGATTCTGTGCATTTAAGGGGGCTAAAACAGCTCAACAGTCAGCATTAACATTTTTGTAAGCAAGCTGGAGACAAAGAACTTCAGCCGCTTGTTGATTATCTACCTGTCGGGAAATGGCCCTTTGGAGGCGGTTGATAAAATCAATGTAAGTCTCGTTTGCCGCTTGGCAAATAGTGGCGAATGAGTCGGTGGTTGTTCTGGAGTCAGGGATTTCATCCCAGGCTTTGGTGGCAACATCGGAGGCTTGACTGAATGCTTGCCTATTCATCTGACTCTGGGCCTGGGGAGTGGAATGATTCCCAACACCCAGGAGCATGTCAAGACTAACAGGGATATTATGGTTAAGATTGCCCATAGCATAAAGGTTACAATGTTCCTTGTATTCTTGACTCCATACGCTAAATTGAGCAGGGGTTAAGACTGTTTGCATTAAAACATTCCAATCCCAGGGGTCATCTCATAGTTTTGTCCTATAGCTTCTACAATTCCTTTTGTAAAGGAACAGTGTAAACCATTCTCTATCATGCTTTTACGGAGTTCTTTAAAAACTTGAAAGTCAAGGCCGTCATGACGGGGTGGTCCTGATCCCCGAATGACAGGATAATCAGAAAACCCCCCTTTCTCATGGCCCTCCCGCAAACATCTTTCCATAAGAGACTCATGTTGAGAGAAGTCAGCCTTGGGAGGCGTGGAAAGAGGAGGGTCATAAACATTTTCTTTACTAGGGGAGGGAGCAGAAGGAGCTGCCTGTAGGGGCTGTAAAGCGAGGCAACAGTGATGCCAAGCAATAAGAACTGAAGCTGGGATGTTCATGTCACGAATGGTGTTACCGATACGTTCCCATGCTTCTACATCAAGGTTTCCCCGCAAGGGATGCCAAGGACAGGAAGACTCAATTAAAAGCAGAAGTTGGGTAAGAGCTTCTTCTGACACCTTAAGCTTAGAGACCTTTAACTAACCCAACAACTGGGTTTTGTGTTAATGTTGTTCAGGAGAAAGAGAATTCCCCATAGAGAGGAGGAATAGGAAAATGAAGAAAAGAATGATAGGAAAGCTCCTGGCCCGAAGCCTAAAATCCCTTGAGGGAGCGTATGAGAAAGCCCCGCCGCTCCGGGGGCTATAGCAACCCGAGATGAGAATGTCCGGGAAAGTTCCGCCCGCGGAAATACCCCGCCGCTCCGGGGCTATAAGAGCAGCCCGAAATGGACGCGTCCTGTACTTACCACCTTCAGGGATTGAGTGCGAGGATGTCTACAGCATCCTCACACGGGGCACCATCTGTCGCAGCCCCTCACACGGGGCACCATCTGTTGCAGCGGCGATGGTTGTCAGGACGGCGGAGACAGTAACCAAACACAACTCTCACAGAGAAGGGGGGCCAGGAGGGTCACTCCGAGGAGTCGACCCCAGCTTCAGTCCCAGGAGTTTATTTCTAGTCAATACAGCAAGCAGTGAAGCAAATAACAGAACAATGGGCTTAGGGTGCAGGCAAGGGAGAAGGAATTCAGGTAAACAAGCCAATCAGTAAAGGGACAATAGGTTTGGGAAA